>NW_027271018.1:0-117500 GCF_040938485.1 Diadema antillarum | reverse complement strand
ATAATTGTTGCATCACATCCTATACGGAATAAACAAGCGAGTATAATGCGAATGCGTAGGCCTAGCGCAGACTAAATTTTTAGTATAGTCTGGTCGGCATGTGTAATGCTTTATGGGATTCCATGCTATCAAATCAATATCCGGTGTCTATGGTCACCTGTTATCTCGTGCCCTTTCTCATCCTTTTAGACTGCATGACCTTTCCCCATAATCATCATTTTTTTTTGCCGTTCCTGCCTGATGATGAATTTTATGGAATCATAATTCTGCAAGTGATAAATGTACATGCTTACTTTAAATTATGGTATTAAATCATACCTATAATCATAGTTGATGCAGATATACATGAATGTATAGTTTTAGGACGGCGATTGCAAGCATTGAGAAAAATAACATTCACATCAATGAGCGATTTATCAAATTGATATAATTCACTCATGTTGCTACTCAAGTTTGGCATGAACATTTCATGAATATTGAGTATTATGAACATCGTTTTCACATCATTCACATATTAATAGACGAATGGCATTCATGCAAGCTTCTTCTTAAATTAACAATGTAATTGACGGGATTAAAGAGATATAAACTACAGTAGCAAGGAAAAGAGCAGACGGGTACAGAGAAGTTGAAACGCGATCAATTCACAATAATGAAGTAGAGTATATTAACAAAGCATAATTGGTATTAAAATCTCTCCATATTTCGAAAGCTCGCTTAAAAGAAATAACATATATATATATACATATAATTTGCCTTAAGGAGACTTGTTTTTTTTTCTTTTAACTTCAGGTCGGACTTTTCTATCTCATGTCATGAATTAATTAATTCGCTTCTTTGTGTAACCCTTCAAGGAATTTGTGGATATATGTTTGTTTGTTTGTTTGTTTGTTTGTTTGTTTGTTTGTTTTTACTTATTTTGGCGTATAACGACTATGTTATCCCAAGTTCAGTATTAACGAAAACCTCCGACGAACCACAGAGTTATGTTAATGAGTGCACTTTTCTTTCCTTTCTTTCTTTTTTTTTTTTTTGTCTTTTTTGATTGAGTTCATGTACTGGATGATGCCGAAATTTGAAAATCTTTGGAATATTTACGTTGTACGAAAAAGTCTTTTTGGAAGATATAGGCGAATTGCGGAGAGGAATATTAATCATTTAAGATAATCTAAAGGAGACAAACCATATGTATGGAAATAAGCAATATTGTCACGAAAGAAATAAAGATAGAGAAGATGATTACATCATCATGCTGTTTATCTGTTTGTTTGTTTGTTTGTTTGTTTGTTTGTGTCGACTGGCGCATACTATTACGAACATCCTATGGAGTAACCAATTTTATGGTGAGTGGAAAGTTACAACTTAATTCTGTTCTCAATTCTGTGATATCTGGGTCACAGGAACTGTAGATATCAATGCACGCATCAATTTTGATTTTGTTCTCTGCCTAATGCAACATTCTTTCAGCACTAAATGTGAGTTTTTCGTGTTTCGTTAGTTACGTCACTTTATAGTGTTACATGTGTGTGTTAGCGAGAAAGTTTGTGCGATCGTGGTATTGTGATGAAATTGATGCCACAAATAGTCTTGCGATTATCATAGATTTGTATTCAAAACAAATTTTTCAAGGTTTTTTATTTCATATTCAACAACGGCGTCGCTAAAAAGGGTCCACTTTATCGTGATCTTCTTTTGTGATTTTCTTTGTTTCTTTTTCTTTTTCTTTTTTTCCTTTGTCGAGCACGATTTCAACATCGCTAGGACAGTCTTGCAGGCTGAAAGTCACCTGTCCAGGCGATGGGAACTCATCGGGTTGAGCCGTGACAATGGCTCGGTCTGATTACTGCCTTCCTTCCATAAACAAATTACTCACCGTGCACCCCGTCACAAACAACCCGCTGTCTGCTGCAAGGCCGAGTCGCGGCGGCGTAGGAGAGCGGAAAGTTCATGCTGCTGTTACGCTCAACTTTAGGCGCAAAAACGAAAGAGACTTTAAAACGTCAGATTAAAACGAGGACATGTAACCGTTTTGGCAGATAATAATTACATTGAACTTTTATCTAGAAAACAAGCGTTGACGCTTTCGATGTTAAAAAGAAAAGCTAAAATAACAGCGATAAGGTTGAAGTAGCATTTTTGGAAAGTTTGTGAACTCTCTCGATAATGGTATTCTTCTCTCTTTTGCCATTTTTTCCTCTCTTTTTTTCTAGTCGAGATTGCTCTTTGCCCTTTCTTTTACTTTGGAATCATACATTGCCATCAAAGGAATTAAGTGCTTATCAGGCCTACTATGCTGTCTTTACTTTCTCTGTACTTTGCAATATACTTGAAACATTGCCGTCGAAATATTTCGTTTCATCACTTCTAACTAAAGTATTTTCAGACTGACAACCGTGTGCCGGAATGGGATGTGCTAGATTGGATTTCAAAGACACAAAATAATACATAAATACACATAAACAAACAAACAAACAAACAAAATAAACACATACAAATGTCGTGACCACACAGAGACGAGCGATGTTTAACGGACAAACGATTAATCATCTCTGTTCTGAATGTACATGCAAAGCAATGAGTAATGCCTGTCAATGAGATAAGTCTTGTAATACTATAGTATCTTATCATCTTACCATGAAGGATCTTGTGAACATGAACGATAAAAAGATCTTCTGCAATTAGACGAAAGGTCATTGCAGGATAGACGAGTAGACATTGAGGAGAAATTAATTATTTCATTTTGTTTTTATTCTACACCTACTAAAAAAGGCAATAAAAGTGCATGAAATATGAAAGCTATATAGAAAACGCTTTGACATTCTGACAAAAGACAGTCGCGGTAGGAAATAAAATCAACGATTTCTCCTATCATTACGAAAAAAAAAAAGCACATATGCGAAATTATTTTGTATGCTCTCTTGGTTCCGGTACCGAAAATCATATTGACATCATCTATAATGATCATGATTTTTTTTTCTTTTTTTACTGAACGGGGTAGTTCATCATTCATGTAAACCGGCAAATTAGAGGAACTGTGCAAGTCAAGTGCATGTTAACTCATTCGTGATACCCTGTATGCAGAACTTATGAGTTCTATGATACCTGAATCGTACTATTTTATGATATTTTTTTTACCATTTTTCTTCAGATTACTGCGATACGCCCACACACACACACACTCACACACACACACACACACACACACACACATACACACACACACATATATATATATATATATATATATATATATATATATACAAACTTCTAAGCCACGATCTTGTCAGTGAGATCATCTTTACAACGTTGCTAATAAACAAACAACATTGCTAAGAAACAACCAAAGCAAACAAACAATAAAATGCACCTTTCCCTATAGGCTGAGCATGACTTGCATGTTTACATGTCACAAATTTCTGATGTATTACAAATGGTATCATTTACAGATGACACGAGTGCGCTTTGTTCAATAATTACCCTTATGTACTTCAAAGTAATTTCAGTAAGAAACTTGATAAACTTGTTTTGTTTGTTTGTGATAACTTTGCGATTAATGTGTAAGGAAAACAAATTTTATGATTGTTACTAATGAGCAGATTGATATATGCTATATAAAGATTTAACCTAAAGATTAATAGTTTAAAGAGCTCGTAATTTCACACAATTTTTCGATGTCACAAGTGACAATAAGTTGAGTTGGAATGAGCACTGTCGTGTCATCTGCAGCAAATTAGTGTAAAGATAATTGAAGCTTTTATGAGATTGGTATATCTTTAATGAAAAACATTTTGATTATATTGTACATTACTTTGGTTCTCCTCATTCAATTATCGTTCTTTGATAAACGCCACTTCTTATGTTAAATCCTAATAGAGTATTATTGTTTCATAAGAAAGTTATTTGTACAATGAATCACAATCATCGTTATTCCCATATACTATTACAATGCTCCACCCCTTAATATTTTTTTTATGGTTTCAAGATATAACTCTCAACTAACGTTTTTTTTTTTTTACATTTATGTATTCATGTTTTGACCATAATGATTCTGGAAAGTCTTTTAGATTATTTCAAGTTATATCCCAATTATACATATAAAATGAGAAATGTTGCATACGCTTTTTCTTTTGCCAGAATCCTGCCATCCCCAAAATCAATTTCTGTCTACTGACCTAAAATATGAAGCTCAATATTATTCTTTCAGGTATTCGAAGAAATAAATCATTACGATTATATCAAAGGGGATATTAGCCTCATTTCCTCAATCAATACAATGAATTTTCTAATTGTTAGACTGTTTTTCTGTGTACATGTGCATGTGTATGTATAGATGTTGGCGTAAAGATAAATTCATGTTTTTGAAATTATCAAGCCATATTTTAGTAACATGATTCATGATGATGTATTGATTTAGGCTAATCGTTTCATTAGGAGACAGGATTTATAATATTTGGCTTTCTGCCTGTCTCATGACACTTTCCACTTATTTTGTCTCCCGTATTCTTTTTCATGAATATTGTTTTAATTCTCATGCCTTTATGTATGTGTTGTTTTTGCCTTGCTATCTGTTTTTATGATCTGTCTACCTCAACAACCTAAACATAAATGAATTAAAGGAGGCCTCACAATAGAAATACAAAGTACTAAATCAAGCGTAACGAGAAAGTTTTAATTTTTATAATTAAATTCCCATGAACGTATAACTTCACTTTTTGACAGGACATCTATGAAAATACAAAGGTAGAGTGGCAATATGATTAACATGATATGATTCATATTTTTATACATTTAATTTTATTACATCAATTTGATAAAATAAGAATGGTGTGCGGCAACATGATTAACACAATATGAATCCGATTTTGTAATACATTAAATTCTATTACATCAGCTTGACAAAAAAAAGGTGTGCGGAATATGAATGATTCCACTGAAATCAATTTCAACTCCACAAAGAACGTTATATGATGAAATTATAACTATAAGATGAAACATGTGTGTTTCTTTCTCTGACCAATCTCCACGTTGTGATGTCCTTCCGTTGTGTTTGTGAGTGTGTTTGTTTTACTAAATGGATTTTTGATAGCTATATCACCAGCAGGCTTACGGACGTATGTGTAGCGATATCTACGCATTGACTTTCACTAATTTTTTTTCCTAGAGAGCGCTTCATTAGATATTCATGTGTCCTTTCGATCATTGTTGCCTGACACAATAGATAACTTTTTTAACCAAAGAACACAAACAAAAAACTCAAAGTAGGTATGCAAATCGATCCAAATAATTTGTTTATTTTTGTAAGACCTAAATTCAGGATGTATTGGCATTGTGATCACCCACGCTATTGTGTGACCAAAAGGACGTAACTTCCTACCGGCTTTTTGGATGTTGTGTTTGTTTGTTAATTCTGTCCAGCGCAAGAGGTCCGTTTTGTTATGAGGATTCGGTACTATCGAGGTTACCTAAAGACAGCTATGGGAGCGCTAGAGAGAAAACAGAGACAAAAACAAAAACAGGGGTTGCTGATCTATTTTCTCTCGCTCTCTCTCTCTCCTTTGACGTAAGCAGGAACTTGACATTGTTAATAGAAACAATATTGCAACACTATTGAGAGAAAGAGAGAGAGAGAGAGAGAGAGAGAGAGAGAGAAGAGGGATAGAGATATTGTGACTCCCCGGGTATAGCCTTTGTCGTTAAAGAATTGATTATATATCTTTATGGCTCAAGTAGACATATTTTAGATCTGACTTATGCTTTGCTTTTGTTACTCTACATGTTAGCACCAACTGTCATTTCCAAATGGTTGTTTGGTTGGCCATTTATTTCTTACCAACAGATTTAAACTGATATACCCCCGTCACACTAATTCGGAATCAGCACGAATCAAGCAGAACCAGCCGGAATTAAGGATTTTCAAAATTCGCGCCACATTCGGGAGAAAAATTCAAATTCTAACAGCTTGGCAGGGAATGCTGTTCGAATACTTGGAATGCACTTCGAATCCTTCTCGAATCATTCTTGCACATTCCGAGTAAATTATCTCTCGAATGCTGCTCGAATGTACTTGGAACGCTGTAGGAATATTCAGAATGCTGTTAGAATGCGGTCAGAATGTTTAGAAAGCACTTTGAATGTCGCACGAGAGCGGTTCGATTGCTGCCCGAAGTCTGATGGTCAGAAAGCTTCTCGAATGCAGTACAAATTCATTTCGAATGCGGTCAGAACGTTCCCGGAATGGCTACCAAATATACTTTGAATGTTCACGAATTCAAACAGAATGCAGCCCGAAAAGATAGAATACACTTAGAATGTACTTAGAATGCAACACGAATGTCCCGTGTGTGTCAAGAATGCCGCCGGAATGGTCTCCAATAGCGTATAAAATGGTGATTTTCACCAGTCTCAACCCGATCATCCTCGGACCATGTTGCTTTGCTACAGATTGCTGTCCTCTAGCAAGATCTCCTTGAAAGAGAGTGTCTCGGCCAATTTCCCCAGACCCTTTCCGTGACCCTAACTCTATACTCCTAATCCTGAACCTAATCCTAACCCTAGCCCAAACTCTAACTCTAAACCTAACCCTAATTCTAATCTTTACTCTGACCTTTTCACTAACCAGTATTTAACTGGGGGTTTGTATGAGCATTTCAGCATTTGACATATTTTGGCTCATATACAAACACATGCACACACATACACACAGAGTACACCCTCAAAAGTGAAGGGGTTGATATCATGATAATTCTTCATAATACTTATTTACGGAAACAGAGCTATGACATTACAGTGTATTGAAATCCTGAAAGGGTGGGTGTGGGAACGAATTCATTACGACTTTGATGATACATCCTGTCCAAAAACATAGCCACGCATTCATGGTGACGTAATTAGTTGATTGATTGATCCACCGATTGACTGATTGGTTAGTTGGTGTATTCCTGGGGGGTGTTTCATAAAGCTGCTCGTAAAGTTACGAACAACTTACGAGCGACTGGTGATCAGTTCTTGTGCTGAATTATGGAAATTCTGATAAGTACAATAGTGAATAGCACATCAGAACTGATCACCAGTCGCTCGTAAGCTGTTCGTAACTTTACGAACAGCTTTATGAAACAGGGCCCTGGATGCATAAATGGATGTATAGATGGATGGTTGATTACCACATTACGGGTCAACTCTTTGCTAAATGAATATCACACATCTTAAACTTTTTCGGTTTGGCAACCCATACAATTGAAATAAAAGCACATTAATGTAGACTTCAATGCACACTGAAGGATATTGTAATACAATGTAGATAAACTCGTGGACATTTTGTAAAAGAGAAGGGGAACGATTCATTACTTTGAACATTCCTACAGCGACTTATAATGAAGCCTTTTTATTTTGTTACCTTCATACCAACAAATTAATAAGCGCCCATTTCCCCTCCGCTTGCAGCATATTTTGAGAGGAATATAACAATTCACTGGAGAACTGCAATAGACCAGTTTATTAACATATTCAAAGTTTATGCATGTATACCTTTCTAAAATGGTTCTTCTTGACAATTTGAAAGTTTGCCCGACGTTTGCCCGACGTTTGCCCGACGTAGAAACGATTTATGCATACAAACTGGATTCCATAATTCTTATTCGCTTATGTTGACAAGTGTTTTCAGGTGCAAATTAAAAGAAGGGCTCGATCCTATACGTCATATGCATAAATTTGAATATATTCAATGTAAGTGAACCGGTATTTTAAAGTGGATTCATAACCGCTGTCACACCCCTGTAGTCCATGCCATCACCATCGGGGAGTCGTTTGCGTGCAAGACCCATGATGAGGTACAGTTAACAACCATCTGAACATAATTATAATCACACTCACAGACGGTGTTGGAAATTGACGTATTAGAAGGTCCTTAAATGTGAATCATCATTCGCATATTCACTTTCTTGTAATACGTGGAATATGCAACATAATACAAATACAAACAAACACACAAAACAAACGGTCTCATAAATCAATTGCAGAATGAATTCTATCAGGACTTATTGTGAAGGTAACCTTAAGTAATAAGCCAGGAAAAGGTGACTGATTAGCAAATGAGTACACAACAGTACAATAATTTGTGTAAACTAAGACAGAAATACACTCAGATTACTCTAATGCCTGAATAAACACTGGCATTTAACTTTGAAATCGGCTTAAGTAGTCAATTTGCTTCACTCAGTAGGCCTATAGTGTGTATGTTTTTTTTTTGTGTATGTGTTTCAATTTCGACCTTTAATCGCTGTGCTCTTGGCGAATTGCCTAACAATATTAATCAGACAGAACGAACACCAACATCAAGGGGATTTCCAGATTTAGACACAATGCATTGTTTAGGTCGTTTGCCATGGATATAGCTATTGGGGTTGTCTATTCCTATCAATGGAAATTAAGCTTTGATCAGTCATAGTTCTTTTTAACTTTAATTGTTCTTTGTTTTGTTTTGTTTTTTTACTGTTAAAGTCATAATGATTAGGACGCCCTTTACCTGATAAAGTTTGCAGAAAAAAGGGGAAAAAAGAGACAGTTCGCCTCCAACATTTGTTTTATTTTTTTGGCAATTTGAAAACTGTCGGACATGGCTAAGAATATTAATAAGGGAATACAAATAGATAAGCGTACAGACACATACATATAAAACGCACGCACAAACACACATCCATTATATACATATATATATATGTATATATATATATATATATATATATATATATATATATATATATACTGATTTATTTATATTGTATAAGTGGAAAATGAACAAAGATAAATTTTCTTTACCCATTTTCACTAATGAATTATATTCATTTCTGGTCAGTTTCCCTCTTTTGGGGTTTATTTAATGTGTATAATACTATTGAACTGCAAAAACTCTTGCTTCGTCCACCTTGCAGAGTTATGAAAGAAGTGACACCACGTTAGACGGGTATTGTAGACCAAAAGCCGAATATTCGCCAGAATGTATAGCGCTCCCATCATCACGGGTCGTTGCTGATTCAGTGCTGTTTGCACTACACGTTGCGTGTGTGTCAAAAACCCCCAAAACTTTAAATATACAAAATGTAGTGTCAAGGTCGATCACCCGGAAACGAAACCAATCATGGTTCTTCCATAGGAAAGAAAAAAAAATCTTTATATTTAAATAGTCAAACCTGAGTTTCATGTATTATTTCCGCACATAATTATCTTGTCGAGACTATTTCTGTATGAATACACTGAGAAACTTGTATAAGAAGTTTTTCCTGGGAAATTGTGTAGTTTTCGGACAACGTTCAGTCTGTGAAATAATCTTTTCAAGAAGAGTGTTCATTGGTTCCCTCCCCAGGACGGTTTCTATTTCTGGAAGCCTTCACGTAGGCACCCCACAAGACATCTTTTATATTTGTCACAGCACGATTCTCCTCCGAAAAAGGTGGGCGTGTGACCCCCGCCTTTTGATTTGGAAGACCTTTACTCCGGCGCGATTGTGCCCTACAAATCGGGATGGTGTGTGACCAATGCCACAATTGAGAAAGGAAAGAGAGGGGGGGGGGGGGGGGCATTTATTAGCTCTACAATGCACGACAATGAACAATCATATTCAACAATATGTCGTCTATCCTGGCGTGTACAGGCATGCGAGCAGAAATATGAATTAAATCATTGTTTGAGTATTCTGTCAGAGTGGATTTCTCTTTTTTTTTAAAGATTTTTTTTTGTGAAAAATTCATAGAAGTGGTATATAAGGTTAAACAAGAGAAATCAAATTCAATGTTATAAAGACATCAAAGATTTTTTATACAGACGCACGCAATCTCACGATACAGCTTTTATTTCGTTCAGAGATCACTGTCACTATCAAGAAAATCACGATGAATAGGAAAAAGAATTATTGCTTTTGAAACAATATCGGAATCATCAATCAGGTTTCTATATTGTGTCTTAAGTTAAGCTTTCCCGCCACTAACGCCTTTTCAGTGTATGTAGAAATATCAGTATCCATCTAGGTTTTTTTTTAAAGGTAAAATTACCCTATTCGTGGCTTAAATCGATTTGGAAATAATCTATGTGTGCACCAACTGCCTTGTGAGGGGTGGTGATAAGAGGAAGGCGAATTACTGTGACAGTGCAGTTATATTCAGTTAAATTGAACGTTAATCATGGTTCGTCGTGAAAATACTCAAATAAACGACATCAGGTAAATTCATCTGAAATTATTTCAGTTTTTTTTTATAGCGTGGACGCATCGCAAGAAATTAAGAAACACCTATTTTGTCTTGTATTTCGTGACAGTTTGCCAAAGAAACAGTCGAATTATATACACACGTTCACCAACGAGATATAATTCATCAAAATGGATAAATACAAGAAATGAATATGGCGGGGGTGAAAGACTTTTCCGAGTCGTGTATTCGAATGGCATTTATAAACCATATACAGATGTCATGGGATAGAGGTGGTGGGGTGAGAAGGAGGGGGCATGATAGGGCGGAGGGGGTAGAGGTAGGGTGGGGAAGAGGGTTTGAAGTGAAGGTGAGATAATCTGGGCATTTTAGATTCTGTTAATATCATTCTCTTTATGGCACATAAGTTCTTCAAATAAACTTTTCAAGTTAAGCCCTCCTCTATGTAATTACTTCTTTTTTGAAAGGGTGATTTTTTAAAGTTTTATTTTACTTAATTCACTTATGATTTCATAATTTTATAGGAACAGTGTTTATTCAGTTTTGAGGAGGATATATAGTATTTCTTTGACACTCTGAAAGTTTGGGGGCAGGTTTATTGATGAATGAATAATGACAGAGCCATAACTTCTGATGATTGTGTTGGAGCAGTTTCGCAGAGCAATTACTACAACTTCAAAATTAATGCAGAGACTATTTCGCTTGCCTTAACAAAGAGAATGAGGAAGAAACTGGCTTTCTCAACAAAAATCTCATGTGGTTGCCACATTGGGGTTGTATGAGCGGCAGGGGACAGTTCAGCAAGAGGTCAGCTTGTTCCCTTTTCATTCTCTCGCCCTCCTGTAGAATGTCGTCCATTGCTTGTGGCAGATGTGGCCAATCAGTGTTCCGCAAGAAGAGAGTAAGACTATAATGGCACAAAAAACCACTCCCCGAAGATCAAACATCGTTAAGAACGAACATTTCCGAAAGGGAGAAATAAAGACCCCCTTTTTTTCTCTCTTATTAGATATTGTCGCAAAGTTCAGTCTGCAGTCACTGGGGATGTCTTGTATAAGGGGGTCAACCCTGAGTAAATACAGTCACCACGCTTGAGGTTATTTTGCGGTGAAGTCGATCGAAAAGAAAGAGCAGCAACCGTTAGACGCAAGTCCCTCTTAGAATAGTTTATAAAGTAATCAGCTAAATAACACTAAATAGCACTTACATCATTGCTACGACCTCTTGTTATGCAGGTCAATAAACGGAGGTAGGCCTATATACATAACACTGACGCGTTTGTTGTATCAAAGTCAAGAAATTAAAATCTTTGTAATGTAGTGCTCAGTTGATACAAAATCAAAGGTAGACATAATCAAATGAGCATTAACTGTAATATGTGTCCACTGCAATATCTAAGACGGTCTTTTAATTTTGCTGGCCCTACTGTGTGAAAGTCGCTTGGTTAACTATCCGTATTGATGGCACATTTTTAAAGCAATTTCAGAAGAAAAAGAAGAAAGGGAATGTTCATTTCTCACAAATTGGTGCTACCTTTAAAGTCAACGACTTATGTGAACACTATACGTGTAAGTTAATATATAAATGACATTGATTTGATTGTAATATATCTTTGTGTAAACTACTGCATTCTACCTAGTTGTGCATCGATATATAGTTCTCAGGTTTTTAATCATTTCATGATTTTATCATGCATGACATCAGCGCTAAACAGCAACAAATTATCAAGTTATCCTGTCTTAAGATATTAAATGGATAATTAAGTTAATGAATGTATAAAAAATGGAATATTCAACTAAGATAAACAAATGAATATAAACCAACCCATCAACATGTTTGTTTTTTATTAAATGACGTCAAGCCCATGAACCTTGCTTATTCACTACAGCATTGCACTGCTCAAACACACACACACACACACACACACACACACACACACACACACACACACACACACACACACACACACACACACATCCAACAGTATAGACACAGCACGCAATACAGGCACCGATATCATCTCAAGCATGGACATGGGATGCATAGAAAAGAGCTGTAGTGTAGATGCATGCATATATAGGACGGTGGGAATAGTTCAAATTGAACGTATAAAGTACTAGTATCCATAATCCAAGTTAAACCAACATTTTGGTGTTGTGGTCAGCGATGCATCATAAAACATACCAACGTGTTCCGCGCGCGTCAATGAAATCTACCCACCAGCACAATCAGCAAACAATCCACGAAAGTCCATCGGAATGTCACAAATTCCGTTTTGATGTTTTTTGTGTCGCCTGTCGAAATCAAAGCGCAATCAGTGGTGAATGGGGCAATGCCATAATTTGGCGCCTACTCTCTTCCGAAGTAAATGTGCTCGGTTGTCTGCTTGTACTTTTGCTTTTTGTTCTTTGTCTCTTTCGCTGCAGTTTAGCCCATCCCTTCCCCACCCCAACCCAAAAGACAAAGATTGAGGAGCGAGTATTTATTCAATCCAGAACGAAACACTAGAAGTTATAATCCACAACGTAATACAAAGCCGTCGTTGTGGTCAGGCTTGCACATTTTCTACATGCATCAAAATTGTGATAAAAATAGAAGCATGTGAAGAAAAAATAGAATTGTTGTAGCACTTTTGATACAGCCTTCGTTATGTTGATTCATCGAAGGAATCCCGATCCGTTCAGTCAAATGTAGATTTTCATCGATGTTTCGACACTTGTTACAATAGCGCCGTTTTTGCTGCGTCTTCAATTTCCAAGAAATCACAATCAAATCCACTGCTGACATTTTGAACAGCTTAAAGGTCGAATACATTGCCGTTGGTCCAGCTGCACTAAGAAATGGGAGAAAGGTGCTCCAATGACTCTCACCCGACATGTTTGATATCAAACAGAAGTGTGACGTGAGAAATTTGACAGGTATGCACTTTAAACACGAGGAAACACACAAAGAACTTTTTTTTATTAATCTCAAGTTGAGAATAAAAATGTTTTTGTCAGTTTCAGTGGTACAGCGTCACATAAACATGATATGAGTGACTTTCACTTTTAAAAGTCACACACGATTTTCTAAGTTACAGGCATTATCCGTACTTTTTTCATTTGTAATCTACAAATTGAATGTCATTTACATACAGTATATACACAAATATATATATATATATATATATATATATATATATATATATATACGTGTGTGTGTATGTGTGTGTGTGTGTATGTGTGTGTATAAAAAGTCACAAGTGAGTACAAATATGAGTTTTCTGCATTTCTGTATCAATTGTACCCTTATTTTCTTCAAAATAGATGCATAAGTAGCTGCACGGTCTCTCTTTTATTATCATCTCAAGCATTTGACAGTTTTTCAGAAACGTTTTGAACTTCAATGCAATAGGGGAATCGATAACATCACGCTTGTCCTTCGTGGCTTAAAATTCTACAGAATTATCAATAGACTCGGACCTTTTTCCCGCTAAATTCCATTACGGCAGCGCGGGGGGTGGGGGGTGGGGAGGAGGAGTATACAGAGTGAGTGCAGCTAAGTACAACCTTTCCATTAGAGTTACCCCCCTTACCCCTCTTCCTCTTGGCACTATAAATATATCCACACCTACTTCTTTACATGACGACTCAAAAGAAAAAGACAAAGGGATATACGTTAGTGATTTTTTTTTTTTTTGGGGGGGGGGTTGTCATTTCTGTTTATTCTTCTTGTATCTTTGAATTAATTCTATTATGCCATCGAGTACTGTAGATAAATGTTGGGTATGCGAAGCGGTTTTCCGTCGTACTTTGAAGAAACTGGTTTTGTTCACCTCTTTTGTTTTGTTTTTGCGGTTGATTGCGACACAATGATAGCATAATAACGTATCTCGTGGAGTGCAACTATATCAATCCTATACTTTAAATCTTGATTCTTAAGTCAATGATCTTGGTGTTGTTTTAGGCTATTTGAGAGTGCAAAATAAAAGTGCTCCGACGTCAGTTTCTCTGAGTGCTGCTTTAGCTTTTCCAAGAAAATGAAATACCATACATAAGATAGTTTCTTCAACTCTTGAGTCTATTTGGTTCGATAATAAGATTGATACCATTCATCATTCAGTCATTACACGGACATCCGTAATCCTCCACTCAAGTTTCCATTAAATTCTTCTCGTCAAAAAATAAAATAAAAAAACATTGAATTGATACTGACGTTTCCCACGTTTAGGTGTGTGCGAAGTTTACACATATTCGTCAAGATGTAATCGAGTAGCGTGAGAGAAAATACCCCAACTTGTGAGCTCAGTACTCTGATGAAAACACAGATATTCCTAAAAAAGAAAAATTAAACTGAGATAGAGGTGTACAGTAGCAAAGTACAAGGGCTGCTTTTTTAAGTAGATTTAACAACTGTGATCGAGATAGATAATAATATATCAAAGCTCATTGGGTAAATTTAAGCTTAGTTTCGCTTTCAGATTAGACAAAATTCACACGTTATATATTATTACCCCATCAGACAAAAGGGGGATAAAAATAAGAATCATTTCACTGAGAAAGTTCTTCAAAGAGTCTTTTTTTACCTACACGTTCAAGTTGACTATTTCCTGATTGGCCTATACTGAAGTTGATTGTCGTTAAGATGCGAATTCCACGAAAGAAGTAGGTGTTCCAAGTTGGCGGGAAAGACAATATCCGTTCATGTAACGTTTAATGCACTTGGGTAGATCGCGGACAGCGCTAATACGGAACGGGTATTTTGTCAAATGAATGGCGGCAGAAGATTTGGCCGGCGGGCACGGCTCTTCGCTGTAGTGTCAGCGGGTGAAATCAATTTACAACGCCATCTCTCATTGCTCCTAGAGGACCTGCGAGGTATATCTTCTCTATTGTGCGTGCAGAAGAAGTTTGAGCGGCTGCTATTTTTTTTTTTTTTTTTGGGGGGGGGGGGGAGTTGCTTCTGTTTTTACTTTCGTGATTCTTTCTCCTATTATACTCTCTCACTCTCCAACTCTCAAACTATCTATTTATTTCCACAAGATCCTCTCTCCATCTTTGCAGACTGTTTTCACTCCCTCTTCATCTTTTCCTCTGCTTTCACCATTTTTTCTCTCTTCCCCTTTCTCTGAAGCTCAATCTAAAGTTGCCTCTTTGATCAGTCGTTCGCCATTTTTGGCTTGATTTCCTCCAGAAATATATATCTACATCACCTTTGGGTCATGTAACCATTAATTCTTTCCTTTTTCTGAGAAGGCATTTGGTCGTGAACTTCGAAGAAGGCTAGATTCCATTATTTTCCATTACCACTCAACTTGCAGAGAGTCACGCACCCAGAACGGGACGTTTGTGTAGTTGCTTTTCCTCAAGAAGCCCGGCTTCTTAAAGATTATAATGTCCCAGAGTGTAGAGGTTCAGTTATATACTTATCGATTAGTATCGGAAGTGAAGGCCCTCTTGATTTATACTATTTATTCAGCAAAGACCGGAAGTTTTCCTAAAGTGCACTTGGCTAGATTTATAATAATCTTGATAAATTGAAATAGAAGTTTTCATGATTGATCTCCAGTGTATGTTGCTGAAAATGTTAGCGATTCTTAGAAGATTTTTGACACGTTTTTGTTACATTATGATACTACTATTCCTTAAGAAACTTCTTCTTGATGAAATTATCAAAGGATACAAAGATCTCCGTTGATAAGAAACTTCCTTTTAAGGTGTATTAATCTCTGAAATAACTATTTTATAGATATATAATGTAACCCGTCTTTTAATTAAAGCAGAAATATACACGTTTCGCAACATTCTTTTATACCAGTGCGTTACGAATTTCGAAAAATAATTATTTTGCAAAACAGTTTCAAACATATAAACATGATGCTAAGAATACTTGGAAAATAATATATAACGCAATAACTTCCAAGTGATATTATGGATCGAACCATAAAAATATGTGTTGGTTATATATAATATATGTTAGAATTTATGATATATATAGTACGTAATATGTAATATACAATATATAATATATTGCATATTATGAATTATATATCATATATCATATATATTACATATTATATACTATATACTCTACACTATATATTATAAACTATTTTCTATATATTTTATATCATATTACATATTATATATTATATATTACATATTATATATTATATATCATACATTACAAATAACGTATAATTATGATAAGACCCAAGTCAAATATCAGAAGATTTCAATATTTTGTTTTGTGAAACTAGGCCCAGACCTTTCTAGTAACATACCACAATCTAATGAACATTTTAGTCAATTTTTACTATTAATGAAAGAAATTTATCATCGATATTTTTCATTCCAGTTGTGAAAGAAGAATTAAAGGACATAATAAATAATTTAGATATGGGGGGGGGGCTAGTGGTTTTGATTATATAACAAATTTTCTTTAAAGGCACGCTATTAATGAAAACATTTTACCTCTGAAATGTTTACCTCTGACATTTTTACCTGGCACCGGTTGATTGACATTCAGTTAGACACTATTTTTGATTAATTCTTTGTTTTCTCAACCCTAGAGTCGAGAGAAGTTTGCAATTGTTGTTATTTATTGCAAATACCAGCAAAATTACCATCTTTATTCTCACGGCTGATTTTGTCTTCAATATAAAGGCATTCAGCTTTAGGAACCGACTTATGATAAACATTGCCTTAAGTTGGTCCCATCATATTTCACAATTTTTATTCTTAATTGACTCAAGCTTTTGTTCTGTCGTTTACTCACAGATAGCCTCGTGTTGTCGATTCGCCCAAATGTCATTGCAATTAGTTTTTAGCAACATGCATGTTTGAAAATGTAAATTCATGATTTTGTTGTTGCTGTTGTTGTTGTTGTTGCGTTTGACTTCTTTGTCATGTGATGTGCATATTATTCGGCTTTTTTTATGAAAGGTCAACAGAAGTCAGTAAACATCTGGAGTGCCCCCCCCCCCATGAAGATTCCAGAGGGGACGTTGGCTTCAAGATAACTTCTATTATTCTAAAACCAAAATAATAATGCTTACTCAACATTCTCAAGTCAATCTTGCTTGTACGAAGAAATTACTTCATAATTCGAGCATACAATTATTTCATCGACTTAAGTATTGCGATCAATTAGAGTGTAATGCTAAGGTATTCTTTGTATAGGGTAGCCTCTCCAGTGTTGCCACTGCTCTACCAATGGGTCCTGCCATGATTAATACCCTAGCGTTACCAGGTACCCATTCATACACCTGGGTCTGGAGGAACACGGTGGAGAAAAAAACATTGTCCAAGGACGTTGCAAGCAGTGGACGGGATTCGAACTTGGGATCTCTGACTGAACGTCAAAAGTCTTATCGTCGAAAGAATTTTTCCCCCTTTCATCAGTATAACAAGGAGATAAAGTTATATGTACTGTGTAGGACATTACTCTGTGTACAATACAGCACGCAGTATATGACGTTGAGAATTCTCGGTAAATGAAAGCAACAATATCAGGTTCTTTTTATCAACATAACAAGGAAACACAGGTAAATATACTGTGTAGAACATGACTCGGTGTACAATGAACGTAAGGACTTGCAGAATTAAAGATAAACGAAGGCAATTAGGCCTATATATATACGTCTCACTTTATCTCCACACTTTCTTGGAAGAGCGATGAATCAGGGTGACTGGGCAGATATCTCAATTACAAAAGAAGTACTAGCTATCACTGCAATTAATTTAGTAACAAGATTTATTTTTTTCATGTTTCCAAATGTAATCTGATGATTTTGTTGGTTTTTTCAGTAATGTTTATTGTATTTGCTTTTCACTGAAATACGATAGATATATCAAATTCTGCTCATTCCATTTTCATCTCTCTAGGGAATTGATGGCAGATATGAGTCATTTCATGAAAATCATAGGAAATCACCTATTTCTTTATACACATCCAATGGGTCAAGAGGGACATGGTGGGGGAAAATGTCCACAGACACTTGACGGGATTCGAATTCAGGACCTCCTAGTGAACGTCAAAGGTCTTATTCTCAAAAGGAGTTATGGCTATCGTTTTATTTTTCATTAGCTTGACAAGGAGACAAAGTTATATAGGATATAGGACATGACTCAGTGTACACTAATCTACACAGTATATCACATGAAGAATTCAAGGTAAACGAAGGTAACTAGGCCTAGGTACGTCTCGCATTACCTCCATACTTTCTTGGAACCGCAATTAATCAAGGAAAATTGACCGGCAGATGGGTCAACAAAAATAGTACCAGATGATAAATATAGCGGTGATACTTAATGTCATTTGTGTCCTTGTACCGATCAAGAACGTTAAATGTGCATGTAAAACTAGTTTCCAATGATGTTTCATTGAAATCATTTCCAGTCTCACACGCAAGGACACGCAATATATTTATAGATAACAGAGTACTTCGAGCTCTCTCATAGGTCTAGGGCAATTACCCACAGGGCAATTACCCCGGACCCTTCCCCTGACCCTAACCCTAATCCTAATCCTGAATCTAATCCTAACCCTAACCCAAACTCTAACCTAACCCTAAACCTAACCCTAATCTTTACTCAATAACCTTATCACTAACCAGTATTTAGACGGGGGGGGGGGGGGGTAATTGCCCACGGGTGCACGTCACGAGACCGACACCCACGAGTCATATAGCCCACGAGTCATACAGCTCACAAGTCATACAGCTAATGAGTTACACAGCTCACGAGTCTTACAGCCCATTAGTTCGACACTAAGCTAACAAGGCCCACGAGACCGACACATTAAACCCCGTGTTGTATCTGTCGAACTCGTGGGCTGTTTTTACCGAGTGTCGAACTCATGGGCTTTATTTGCCTAGTGTCGAACTTATGGGCTGTATGACTCGTGAGCTGTATAAGTCATGGAATTGTTTTCAATGTCGAACTCGTGGGCTGTATGACTCGTGGGCTGTATGACTCGTGGATGTCGGTCTAGTGGGATGACCCCATTGCCCACGGGGGTAATTGCCTTGATAAGCTTTCTCATACATAGATTAATACATAAATAGCCGAGGCAAGAGCAATCCTGGATGTCGTTTATCGCTCATAAGGTTGTTGCTGTTATTTCATCGAAAATTCATCGAGAGCAAAACAATAGCAAAAGAATGATAAGAAAAGTTCGATAAAGAGTGAATCACGAGCCACTCAATGCGCCTTTCAAGAGTCATTCATGGTCATTTTCAGTAAGGTTTCGCCGACTCCCCACGGGGCGTCGTATTCTTTTCGGCAAGGATATTTATTAGATATATTAGAACTACTTAAATTTGAATAAATTTTATAAAAATATATTATACATTATATCCAAGTAAAGGGAACAAGAATGGCATAGTAGTGTTAATAATAATAGGAATTCAATTAGTCCAGATCTCAAGTCCAGCACTACACTTTCTCGCTTCAGAACATTATTTAAATAGCATACTTTTAAGAAACTGTTATCCATGACTGAGTAGACTGCTTGCTACCAAATTTCTTCTTCTCTTCACTTCTCGGATCCTGACATTGCTACTGAATGAGTGTGTTGTGTGTGTTGAGCTGTGTGTGTGATAAGAACATATTGTGTGTGTATAGTGTAGGGCTGATAAGTTTTTTTTTTGTGTGTGTGTGTGTTTTTCCTTCTTTTCATTTTTGCACAATATGCCATTAACAACTGTATTTTGTATAATTTTGTTTTGGGCCCCAACAACAAGCATCAGATGCTTTAAAGGGGTCCCGGCATTAATTTCTATAACATGTGCATGTATGTTTATACACATTGCTTTTGTTTTTATTGTGTACATGATGTACTTTTGATTTATCTTGTGCAGAATAAATTGAATTGAATTGAATTGAATAATGATGTCGGTATCGATCTGCTCTTCGCTCCTGGGTATCGAAGAGCTTACCATCACAGACAAAAGTATGCCAATATTTTCACAGGGAAGGTTTGTTTTTCGGAAGGTTCGTTAATCCAAAAATGAAATAAGGTTCGTTATTCCATAACACAAAAATTCCCCATACGTAGAGGTTTGTTAATCCGTGAGGACTATAAAAAACCCCAAACAAACATGTGATTGTGATCCAGCTTGTAGATACTGAATCGAAAGATTCAGAAAACTTTTCTGTGCCAAAATTAGGCAACAGGTCTGCTCGTAAGAGCCAGTTTGCATGCATAGGTTATGCAAATTTTAGTTTGTTTGTTTATTTGTTTGTTTGTTTGTTTGTTTGTTTGTTTGCTTGTTTGTTTGTTTTATTGACGAACAGTGTCTCTTTGGTAACCTCTTGTTCCGGAGTACTACTGAGACATTTTATACTACGAAATACAGTGATAACCTTTCTTTCTTTTTTTCTCCTTTTTTTTTTGTGTTCTTTTTCCAAGTCTACTTCTACGAAAACATAGCCTTCATTAACCATGAAATGGATATCTGTATAGCTTAAACAAGAGAAAGGACACGAAGAAAAGAAAAGAAAAAAACAACAAACATGCCTGCTACTCGAGTATAGTTATTTTGGTAGTTTTATAGTTCCGCTGTATACTGAGGTTGTATATGAAAGGGGAAGTTTCCGGTGCTATATACGTGCCTTAATTGAAATACAGACGAATCGCGAAAATTCTTAACGAAAGTGTTACGAAAGTGTTACGAAAATCTTATTTCGTTTTCGGAGTAACGAATCTTCGGATTTACGAGCCTCATTCAATTTTCGAATTAACGAGTCTCTGGGTATAGGTAGTTTGTGTGTTTCGGAATAACGAACCTTCGGAGCAACGAGCCTTATTTCATTTTCGGATTAACACACGTTCGAAGTAACGAATATCACCCAATCAAATACATATGGAGAAATGCCCTTTATAGATATATTTTGTTGATATCCCGATATAATGCATTACGCGTGAAACGCTACTACAATGTGTATAAGTAAATCATGAATTGACAATTGAGATGATTAAATTTAAGCATTATAAACGCACCCTGTTCCACTAATCTTAACTTTCGCATTGATCAACCACGTTTGATACTTTTGCATTTCTTTTTCCCTCCCCCTTTAAAAACATCCGCTCTATCTCGTGACATTCTGAGGAAGACGAGAGGGCGAGAGAAGCTGGCTTGTCTGCAATCATTATTCCCTGACCTTATCTAGATCTGTCCTCTTCCGTCGGGGTCGCTTATAGCACAGACGAGATTGGGAGCGGAAAAACACGACATTTAGGGTCACCGGTATGTTTTCCAGGAATCGGAGTCAGCTGATCAGCTGATCAGCCACCTTGCGGCACAGAGTGATCGATAGGACGTGTAAGTGACCGTGTAAGACAGGTCCCGAGATAAAACTGTCTTTGCAAAGTGCACTCGTGAATAAGAGGTGCAAGCAATGGTCCCCTTTAATTATCTACTATTCGAAGTCTTATGTTTGTCTGTCTATGTGTGTGCGCGCGTGTGTGGGGGTGTTCTATCTGATAGATTATAAAGTTCTTTTTTTTTTAAAGAGAGAACGGGGACGTATATTTCTGCTTTGTGAACAAGTTCAAAGAACTTGGCAAGAAATAAAAGATAGATTAGATTTAAAGGAAATAGATATTGGTGATTGGAATTTAATTTTGATGTGATTTAAGGAAACTCTCATAGAATCAAAATGTGTTATTTTATCTTTTTCATTAAAAATATATCATATATTTGTCCAGATCAAAAGGAGTGTTCCCTTCAACAAATGATCATTACAGATTGTAAAGATCAGGGAAAGGAATTAGCCATTAAAACTTGTAAAATAGGGTTATATCTATTGAAATGGGAAGAGTTGAATATTTGGGGAATGCAAGTGTAATCAATTTTAGTGAATTTATTTCTTATTATTCTGTTCGGCAGTCTGTTGTAAGTGTTTGGGTTTTTGTTGTTGATTGTATTTTTGTTTTTTACCTTCCTACACGCCCATAATTAATGCTTCCCTGTCAGTATCAGTATACTGTAACTTTGTGATTTAAGTATTTGATCGAGTGAGAATGTGAGCGGGTTCACTGGACATGGAGAGGGAGGAGGTGACTTCTTCCCTTCTGTTTGATGTGTCCGCCTTTTCTCTATCCTTTTTTAAATACACGCACAAAAAAAAATCTTTCTTTTTCATTCGTAATTTTGACAATGTGGAATTTATGTTGTCAAAATGAAATTTGTATTTCTATTCAATTAACTCATTTGTATATTATTGTTCGTAAGAAAAAGAAAGAAAAATAAAAGATTGACAAAAACAAGAAGGTGCCTGTTTGTGTATGTGTTGTTGTTTGTTTGTGTGTGTGTGTGTGTGTTTGTGTGTGTGTGTGTGTGTGTGTGTGTGTGTAATAAAACGATACATCTGGTATATGTATATATATATATATATATATGTATATATATATATATATATATATATATATATATAAAACTTCAACAGGATACGATACATTATAGTACGAAGTTATTCGAACAGATTGTTTGCTCATTATGCATATACCCTTCAGAACATATATATATATATATAGATATTTTTATATGTCTTTATCGTATGGAAAATGTCCAAACTTGCTCAAGATTGCAAAAGCGATACCATTATATGGACATAGATGATGGTAACAAATTATGGCTCAACCTCGTTTTTAACCTCTATTTTAGAAATTTTCGAAAATATTGTATTAAAAGATATTTCTTTTTGACCGTTAACTACACACTTGATC
The DNA here is from genome assembly GCF_040938485.1 of Diadema antillarum. Taxonomy (NCBI): domain Eukaryota; kingdom Metazoa; phylum Echinodermata; class Echinoidea; order Diadematoida; family Diadematidae; genus Diadema; species Diadema antillarum. Next base: position 94,593 of record NW_027271018.1, on the reverse strand, counting down.
AATCACAGCTTGGCTCTAGAAATTTTGTTCGACTGATTTTGCCATCGTACAGTTAATAGATAAAGTTGTATTAAACGGTTTAAAGGAAAATGACAGGAAATGATGAAATAAATGTCGTTTTTAAAACAAATAATCAAACCTATGAAAATAAACCGTATAATCTAAAATTCACTGTGCATGGTATTGACAACTACGAGAGAAACGCATAATTACGCTGATATACCATTCAAGAACGTTCTATTGAAGTCTAACCGTGATAAATCATTTTCCTTGTAAGTGAAATAAAAACCGGCCATTCGCGAATCCCCCCCCCCATACACACACACACACACACACACACACTTGCGCTTTTTTTCCCCTTTTTGGGTGTAAATTCAACAGAATGGCTTTTTAGTCATTTTGTCATGACGGAAGGGCTGTTGTCTCATCAAAAATTATGTATGTTTTTCCTTACTGATCCTAAAACAAGGAACATGTCATGGAAGAAATATTTAAACGCACCAATTTACTGTATTTTGTATCAAATGATTTATTGAATTTGTTTTTAGAACTTCATTTTTCGTACAAGTCTCTATATTATCATATTTTCGTTTGTATATTGTATTCTTGACCACCCAAAAAAAAATCAGAAATACAAAAACAGAGACTTTAGGAGTAGCAGAGATTTCATCAAACTTGGACAAATCTAGTATGATAGCTTCTTTGTTTGAGAAAACATCGTTTGTGTGGTTTGTTTCAGTTGATATTAGAAATCCGCATATGTATACCAAAGAGAAATCGCTACACGAAACTAACAAAGGTACAAAATTAAATCAATTCATCTGGACTTACTGTTTTAATTCCGAGAACAGAAGAATGGAAGCTGATCAAGCGTCGAAGATTGGACCTGAAACTGCTCTTGGAATTAAAACAGATAGTCCAGATGAATTGAGTTAATTTTGTACCTTTATTCCTTACCTGGATAAACAAGAACTTACACCAATTGTTAATACGAATCTAAACATAACTATACTGAAAATATACAAATTATACATAATCATCAGAGGGATCGAGCAAACGTCTCACGACTCTCATATTGATTTGTACGGAAAGATATTACAAAATAACTCAAGTTCGGGCCAATAACACGTCAGTTACTACTACCACTCTTCCCTCAAAAGCTATACCATTGCTCATTAGTGTAACCCTTGCGATAGATTGACTCGTGAAAGATGAGATGCATTCTTTTTCATTAAATTTCACACGAGGAGTAATTTAGTGAGGATCTGTGTGTACGTTAGTAGAAGACTTATGAGCCAATTGTATCATCATCTCATCTAATTTGCGTGTGTAGTTGTATTTTGTAGCAATATTACAGGAAAACAAGGGACGTCATGAATTCCACAATCTTCTTCATGTCTGATCTTCAAGTGTAACGATTCGTTGGTTAGAGAAATTTCCCTATATTTATCTGAGCCAACTTGAACGCTTAATGACTTTTTACTTTGAATTCGATGTTTTACCATCTTCAGGAAAATTTCAGACCCTCTGTCAAGAGAAACTTACGATATTATGGCTATATGCCTTCGAGAAAGCAAACGGACACAGTGAAGAAGATCATGTTCAAGAAAAAAGCAACAACAACAGGTGAACATGAAGGGGTTCGATGTCATTAGCAAAGAGATAAACGTGTGAAGCCAATCAGCAGTGAGATTCTGAAATTCTCATCGACTTTCTACCAGGGATACCGCGTGTCCGTAGCCAATAAGGTTACAGGAATGGTATAGTATTGGTTGAGGTTAGAATTCAGCTTCGAACTTTTTGCGAGATATCTATAAAAACCACTGTATGAAATGTTAAAAAGCATACAAATATAAGAGGAATTCAAGTTTTATTTGTTGAAAATCGGTTTTGAAATGGCTGAGATATCCAAAAACAAAGTAAATTAAAGCGATGCTAATAAAAGGTGGGTCCAGCCTTTTATTATTAAGTATCGCTTTGTTTTGGATTTAACTCAGCCAGTTCAAAAGCGATTTTCATCAAATGAATTTTGAATTTTCTCTAAGAATTATATGCTTTTTTATAATTATTTCAGAAGAGGTTTATCTTTATATCAAAAGATAATTGTCGTAAAATGTTGGAAACCTCAAGCCCCATCTCAACTAAAACTGTACCATTCCTTTAACACAACCATTCACCTACTCCAACAGCATGAGACTGATCAAGACAACCCTTTTGCAACAAAGGACCATGGATTCAGACATCCGCAATGACGTAAACAGTTACTGCAATAAAGGCAGACAAACATATAGACAAAGCTTTAAAGGGATCGTACAGTTTGGTTGAGACCTAATTTCAGGTTTCTAACATTTTTGGTGAGATGAGAAACTTCTTATGAAATATGAAAGATTATGTAATTCCATGAGGTATTCAGCGTTTATTTGATGAAAATTGGTTTTGAAATGGCTGAGATATCCAAAACAGAGCGATTCTTATAAGTGTGGGACCCACACTTTATTATGATCGCTTTGTTTTACTTTATTTGTGGATGTTTCAGTCATTCCGAACCCGATTTTCATCAAATAAACTTTGAATTCCTCTTAAAATGGTATGCTCTGTACTATTTCCTAAGTATTTTCTTGGTATCTCGCAAAAAGTTAAAAGCCCAATTCTCATCTCCACCAATACTGTACCTTCCCTTTAAACATAATGATGCTTCTTCTTGTGATTTCTCGTAGTGGTTGTTTGTCTTAGTACGCGCATGATTTTCTTGCCTGGGAAGGGATCCCTGGAAGACAATAGGCCCTTAATCAACAAGCTAAAACTGGAATCTAAATCAGATCAAACCAGCCCAGACCGTAAATATCTTTAAAGCTATACACGATCGGTCAACGGCATTCAGAATCTATACTCTAATCAAGGAGGTCTCATTAAAGACGGTTGCAGTACCGGTGGCGGTTTGCCGAGCGGTCTGGCTTGCTTTTGTTTCAATTCCTGTGAGGAGCGGATGTTTTGAAAGTGAATTCCGAAGACAGAAACACAATAGAATAAGCAGAAGAGGAAAAGCATCGAAAGTATTAAAAAAGGGGTCCACCTTCATGCTATTTATAGAGTTTGAGAGAGACACGGAGGGGATTAGATTCTAGCCGTTCTTCCATCGGCTTACCACTTCCCCCTCTTTAAAAGATAATTGTTTGATGGATTGATCCGTACTCTGACATTTTGGTAAGACCCGGTGGAAAAAGAAAAGAAAGAAGAAAGAAAAAAATAGCAGGTTTTTTTCGGTTTATGTGGAAAACGGCATAAACAGACAATACCACTTCCGCGAGTAAGTTGTGTTCAATGTACCAATCCTCCCACTCAAGTGATTGTGGTCCTAATCTTAGCTTTTCTCAAGGACAATTGGAGCTACAGATGTAGCTCAATGATCGCTGGGTGGTCACCCTTTTGTTACAGTCTGTTCTGTAAATACTTTCAGGACCTTTGCAATGTAAATGCATGTTGACTCATGTTTTTCTATAATACCCTGATAATCATTTTTATGTGGCTAGAATAATAAACAGATATGCTCTATTCACATCATTATAGTTATTGTGCTATTTTTTATCACTTTGATACGTACACACACGTGCACACACAAAACACGCACACACACGAAATAAACATCTTCCAACTCAAGCTAAGATTATGTCAATGACACCATCAGTCAATAACTGTTAAATTACTAATTTGATTAACAACAACAACAACAACAACAACAAACTTTGGAAGGCAATTGTCTTGAACTGAGCCTGTAACTAGCATGTTACCATATACTTTGATATGATAAAGAACAGCAAAAACACTGCATGACAGAAAAAAAGAAATAGTGGAAAATTATTGATGTATGGGCCAGCATTGATAGGCCTATACATTCTTTTTGCCACATAAATGATGATCAGGGTATTAAGTCAACATACGTTTGCATCCTACATGTCCCTTAATGATTCGCTTTCCCTTCTTTCATACACACACGCACACACTTTTATAAGTTCAAATCAATTAAATGTCATCATTGATGCACTAAGAACCAGTACCACCGGGGAGCTACATATATGACAGATACTATAATAAGAAGAAGAAGGAGTCTCGAGTACGCCATTTGTAGATCCAACAAGGTTTTTATTAATCCTTACCTGAAAAAAAAAAACAAAAAAAAACAACTTGTTGGAACTACAAATGGCGTACTCGAGACTCCTTCATCTTCTTGTAATAACATTCGAAGTCCAACTCGTGAAAAATTAAATAATAAGTATTATATGCACTTGGCCAAAAAAAAAAAAAGAAGAAATGCTGAAGTAAAAAAAAAAACATGAAAAAAAGTTTTCATATGTTAACGCTAAACCAATTTGCAGCTCCATTTCAACGTTAAACTTTCTTTGCGTTTGTGTGACTGTTGAATATCGTGTCATGAATTTGGCGTGTCTCGTGGTCTATTATGGGCGTGTTTATCTCGAGACTCACTTAACTATCCAATTATTGAATGAATAGATTATCCTGACTAAAAATTTGGTTGGATACCTGTTTGGGTGCCTTTTGGACTGGAAAACTTTTAGCTTGTAACCGACCTATCAGCTATTTTTTTTTTCTCAAAGTGTACGGTGTTTTACTCTTTAATTGTAGCTATGTTGTCTGTCTGTTCTGGTTATTTGCATATTGAAACACTACTGGCCTTGAAACCATGAGTTCTCAGTGTTAAAGCAAGCACATCTAATTGCCCTTAGAGAAGGATTCCACATAGTTATAACTTAAGTCTGATAAGAAAATGCAAAATCTTATCAGTATACAACAGTCAAAATTTGATCAAAATCGGATAGAAATTATCTAAGTTATTATATTGTGAAATTTTGCTAATCGCTGCAAAACAGTTCTCAAAACAGTTGATATGAATATGCAAATGAGTGAGCTGATGATGTAATCACCTCACAATTTTCCATTGATCGTGTACACAAAAATGCCAAAAATTCAATGTTTTTGTTATTAAAGTATAAAACATAATGTTATTCCTGATTGAATAACTTCAGAATAATGATCAGTTCGATGGCATTTATAGGGTTTAAAACTGGAGCATAATTGCGTTTGAATGAAAAACTGGAAATTTTACAGTTTTATGTACAAACTATATGGCAAGTTGTGAGGGGATGACATCATCACTTCACCATCTGCATATTCATATTTACTGTTCAAGAACTGTTTCCTATAAATAAGCGAAATTTCAAAATGTCATAACTTCCTTATTTTTCATCCAATTTGGATCAAGTTTTCTTTGTTGTGCTGGTATGAGAACATTTTACTCCGTCTTTTCAGAGGACTTGCAGCTCATCAGTGCACAAGAAGTTCCTTTTGATTGCCACTGAGACGAACACAATCAAGCGCACTTCGTGGCACATCAATTTAAGATCGGCTTAATTTCTGCTGATAGGTTGTGCTAAACATTAAACAAATAAAAAAAAATCCTTTTACTGCCAAGGTCATTATTTCAAACCAGTAAAACTACAAATCTTACTCTTCTCTTTACTCTCAAAGTAGAGAAAAGTGTTTTTTTTTCTCAGTCTGTCGAATGTAGTACAGAAAAAATAGAAAAAAAAACCGAGTAAAAGTTAGAATGAATTGCCATTCGTTAATTGTCATGATAAGATAATAGAAGAAGTAGCTGTCGGGACATTGATTCAAGGAATTGACAACTGAGAAATGAACCAGAGCCTCTTCTCTCGTTCATTTCCACATGACAAAACACAGGCCTCGTGTAGACAATGCAAACCACGTGTATACGGGTACATCGCTAATTGCCCATTCGAGGCATAGTTTCCTGCAAGAGTTTCAGCAACCACATCCTTTAATTGCTTGTTATTCGTTTTCTCGCTGCCACAATGGACACTTGCTTTATAGTGCTTTATCGTTGCTGTTTATTTTCTTGAGATTTTCTTTTCTTTCTCCCCCCCCCCCCTTTTTTTTTGTCTCTTGTAAATGCCGACAGAGACGAACACATTCGCGTGGGCATGTAGATTTCGTTGCCAACACAAGCCAGGTAAATACGACTGGCAAGAAAAGAAATTTCCCACACTTTTGGCCAAAATGTGTTGTCCTAAGTGCTGGTTGTGCCCCCATTTTGTTGCCTTTGTTTCTAGGCAAAACGACGCTGTGTTTACATTAGTGCATTTTTCAAAAGAGTGATACCCTATCTTTTTTTTTTGGGGGGGGGGGAGGGGGGAGGTCTCACCAAATGACGTATTTTGATCCACCCCGAATCCATTGTAGCCACTTCGAATTACCAAATTTGTAGGACATAATCATCGAATATGTAAATCTAATCGAAATAAGTGTCATAATTCGGAAGTTGTCGTTCTCCCTTCAAGCAGTCTTGGCATAAACATGTTTTTCAGGTGGATGCAGGAATAGCCCACATCAAGAGGGACGGCGTTTCACAAACAGCAAAGTGCATTAGCTAGAATAGATAATGTCCTTGAATTCATTTCACTGTCGCTCTTCCCAAACATATAACAAAACCAAAAATTATGTCCTCGTTCGATCGCCTGTTGTCTAAATGCTTTCATTCGTTTTTAAGTTATCTCACTACCATTTTCGCTATTATGGCGATCGAAAGCGTATAGGGGATAAAAGAATGAGATTTTGCGGATATTACGCAACCTACGAGCATGGCATACGGATGATCTGGTTTGCGTTACACGAAGTTTTTATGATGTAACAGTGTGTAGAGACACTAATTACGTATTTTTCCCCTGCGGTGTGGCTTGACGGTAATAATCTTATAAAGTTCTCTTTCCGGGAATGGCAACAAAGTTCACTCATTTAATGAAAATAACAGGATTTATTATGTATATAAACACGTCTATGTACTAGTATCATGTTTTCTTTGGTTGATTTGTCATGTGTTCATTCCGAGGAAACCACAATTTTTGCGGTGTATTTGGAACGTCGGATTATAAAGAATCGCAATAATTATGTGACATGATTATAGTCTTGACTGAGTAGTGAATTACTCGTGATAATCGGATTAACTCTGGTTGTTAAAGAGAGAGAGAGAGAAAAGATTACCAAAAATAAAAGCGTTTAACTTGATGTCAGAGACACCTGAGAGGTGTATACGTCATAAAGAAAGCAAAATAATCCTCTTTACACTGTATCTCAATGACAGACAAGTGTGAGATATACTAAAGATAAGATCAGAAACACTTGAAACTCCAACAATTACAATCGGAGTTGACTGAACTGAAGTTGGAGATCATCATTGGACTTCCCCGAAAGTTCGTCACCGCACACATCAGTGCATGCTCAGTTATTTGCGTCAAAGCAAGCAGTTAAGTAGGGCCTATAGGTGACAAAACCGACCAAAATCAGACAACATGAGCTCCAATATACCGGTTGTATGGGATTTGTTGGAGGGACAAAGACTGATTTCGTATGGCAGTTCACCTGTCTTATTGACTGAAAACAAAATACATTGTATACTCTGGGATGATAACTGAGGGCCCGTTTCATCCAAAAAGACCAAAAAAAAAAGACAAAAAAGAGGGGACTTATCAACTAATGGTAACTCTGTCATCAGTGGGAACCATCAGTGGTTTTTGGCTTCGATTTGCTATAGAATAAATGTTGGTATGGAAGTTACCATCGAATGCAGTTAGCATTAATTGTAAAGCTACCATATTTTTGTTCAACAGGGACCGGAACTTTTACTTTAGCTACTCGAATGTCCATTGAATATTCCAATTCTTTCCATTTTACCCGTGTGCGTGCCGATTTGCTTTCGAACACGCTTTAGTAACGTTTGAAAATTATGAATCATAGCACGTCACAATAGAAATATTCTCCCATTTCTGTCTCAAATTATCATTCATTCATTCATTCATTCATTCATTCATTTTATTTCCACATGGCCACATGGTTTCAGCCACAGGCTGTTCTTCCACAAATCCATGCAACTTTTCGCCAGTAGCTAAAAATTTCCGTTTAGAATGTCAGTAAAATAATGTTCCTAAACTTTCGTGTCTTTTTGGCTATTCAGAGATGACAAAAAGCCAAGCGCCGTGATAATGTTGCAAATTAGTGCTGGGCATTTGGTCGCATTGGTGGCGCTATTTCGTTTGCAGGAGAGCGCGGGCATGAGCTCCAACGGTTTGACGGCTGTGGGAAAAACCATTGATCTCCATATTAATAGATCTCACAACTGTAAATTATTTTATGTGGACTTATATCTTAAAAGCTAAAAGAGAATAACTCCTATCAATTAGAAAATCACCACTCTAAAAATGCCATCAAATGTACGCCGAAGCAAATTGTAATAGGAGTCACTTAAATCTAAAAGAAAGTATATAGGCCCTACGTGTAGGCCATGTCCAGCTTCAAAATGAGTTTGATATTGTAAGACTCATCACATCAATAGGCTGATATGCTTAATTACCTCCGCCAAGGAGGTTATGTGTTTGTTTGTCTTGGTTGGTCTGTTTACAAAATAAATGAAAAAGTTATGAATGGATTTTGATGAAATCTTCAAGAAAAGTTGATGATACAATGAACTAGAAGATTAAACTCGGCAGTGAACTGGATCACCGTGTAGATCTAGAATTCTTTCTTCCTTCTTCCTTTTTTTCTTTCTTTATTCCTTCGTTCATTTCATTTTTTTAAATTCATTTATTCATTTATTTATCTATTAATTTATCTACTTATCGTTATAATCATCATTACTTTCATTTTTTGAAGCATTTTTCTCTTTGGTAGGGTCCAATGATGACCGCAAGATGGCGCGCTTGCTTTTGCGATCTTTACAGCCATTGCACTGTTGGCCTGTAAGAACAGCAGAGGCAGCGACGACTGGTAGGCAGTGATGGAATTTGATAATGCAGATAATATACAGTCAAACCTGTCTATAGCGGCCACCCAAGGGAAGCGAAAAAAGTGGCCGTTTTTGACAGGTGGCCGCTATAGACAGATATTATCCAACTTTGTGTCCATTGCCTACATGTACATGTATGTGTATACGTATGCACACGTGTGTTTCATGCATTGAAAAATGCCGGTGATTATGAAATTGTTGCACAGTAGCATATGCACAGTCGTGAAGAAAGCTTAACACTAGTGCATTATTATGACTAAATGAGTGATGAATGCAGCGGTGTCTATCACTGAACGTTGCCCATGAATGACTGGCACGGCTATAAAGCAGAAAACCACGCTGAATTATCGGCTCGTAATACGGCTCCATCGGGTCTGTGGCCGCTATAGACAGGTTCAAATCTACCGCGGGAAAGAAAATATGTAGCTTTGCAGCCGCTGGCCGCATTAGACAGGTGGCCGCTATACACATGATCTTTAAGAGGGCTTTTCTCTTCCAGTGGCCGCTATGGACAGGTGGCCACTAAGGCAGGTTTGACTGTACATGTAGATAATAATATGGGGACGGGAAAACCACCATAATATGGGTGGAAATGACTGCGTGGCGGAAGTCTCGGCTCACCGAGTGCCTTTCTAGTTCTTTATGTTTTTGTTTTTATGTTTTTCATAAGTGATGGTGCCTGGGCTAGTCCACTTTATTTGCAGGAATGAAACCACTTAAGATGGTGCAAGAGAGAGAGAGAGAGAGAGAGAGAGAGAGAGAGAGAGAGAGAGAAAGGGGGAGAGAGAGGGGGAGAGAGAGAGTAGGAGGGAGTTTTAAAAAAAAGGGGGTAGCAGCGTAATACGATGGAGGTGAATGGGTACAAGGGATGGAAACCCACCAAGTTATATATATTTATCTTGTCTCGTTTTGCAGGTTTGTTTGTGTATTGTTGTTCGATTTAATGTGGTGCTGATTCTTCCTGATTCACTGAAAATTATAACATTTTACTTCAATACACCCACTGCGCCTCTCAGAAAAAAAATATATATATGTATAATATGTATATATATATATATATATATATATATATATATACTGAAAGAAATTGGACTGAGGCGGACGTTGCTCTCGATCTTGAGTCTCCCTTTTAATCAGTTGAGCTTTCGGCCTGTCATTAGGCCTTCATCAGGATCTACCAACAGAATAGTTATATATATATATATATATATATATATATATATATATATATATATATATATATATATATATGGATAGAAAGTGACACCAAGTTATATTCTTGGATACCTTCACTTATACACTCACAATTGAATGAAAGACACATACTTAAATATACTTCAAAAGACAGATACAAGAACACCAGAAGTAGATTTCTTTGAAGTGTTTAATAATTTCCGTCCATTTTCTTCCCTCCAATCACAGCAGATGTTTTACAATGACGCAAATACATGCACCGAGTATTCACTGGTCATACATTATCACACATTACATTAAAGAAATTGACACATATAAAACACAATAAACCTGTCAGATACACATACGGATACAAAAATAAGGGAGAGCGTGCGGGGGATTACAAGGACGCACATCACCGACACAATGAGGCGATGATCTCCGAGTATTGTAATTAGATTGTCATCACAATAAAATAAAATCACAAAAATTACCACACGCGGTAACCATTCCACCACGTATCAATCAATATCTAAAACTTCAATAAATAGAAAACAATTCCTTAACCGTAAATTAATGACGTAATGCCTCGAGTTTCATCACAGATACCTTAAGAAATCATTCCACCAACTATGACAGAAGGACATATTAGAAGTCAAGGGCTTAGATTCACTGTAGTATACATTCAAAATTATACAATTAAATGCACGAGGAATCCTCATGATGAAAATGTTAAATCATTACCACGTCAAAGGGTGCTGTACTAAGATCATTAAGTGTTGATGAAATTTGTCTTCATTGATTGTCAAAAATGCTGTTATTAAATGTATCATTATCATCATCGTCATTATCATTGGTAATATAATAGTAGTCCATGTAGCAGCATCATCATTCTCATTCCTATGACGTGATATTAACATCACTATTCCTGTCATGATTTGTCAACACCACCAACAACAAATCATCTAACCATTACCACGATAACATCACATTGATTCAATCAGGATTGTCCAAATTCCAAGTTATACAAGAAATAAAGGAATAGTAAGAGCAACTGTCACAATAATGATTATCATAAAATAATGCACACTAAAATGATAGTACTATAAATATTGGTATCATGTAGTATATGCTAGATAGGCCTATTGGCACCTATAATGCACTGATTCAGTCTTTGTATCGGGACATTGCCCTAATAGTAAAGATCCTCCCCCCACCCTTCCCCCTCCCTACACCCCCAAACAAGAGGAAATCTCACTTGCACGTTTGAATGTTCAATAATGCCAAAGGCTCTCAATAAACTGAATTAACAAAGTTTGAATCTAGACAGCAGTCACACAATCATGACCTATTCTAAGGTCTTCAGGTTTCAAATCAGCAATATTCATGAAGCAAGACTCTTTTTCCCCATTCCTAATCGAAGTGATATGGAATTTTCAAGTCATTCGAACAATGTCTAGCATTGGCTTGTGGCAATGAGTTTTGTTCTGTAACATGATATTACACAAAAATCCTATATTCTGTGAAATATGACTTTTTGATTCAATGTGCCTTGAGAAAAAAAAAAGGCACTAAAAACTGCAGGGTGCAACTGCGACTTGAAAAAAAAAAAAGGAAAAGTATTCTCTTTGACAAAAAAAAAACAACAACAAACAAATCATGTTTGCAGGCATGTAAAAGGAATTGTCGATATACCAAGAAAGTAATTTCAGTGATTACACAAATCATGAACATAAATGCAATGAAATTATAATATCATGACAATAGAATACTATCATGCAGCTCTTATCAAATTCGTCTTTCTCCGCATTTTTTAACCAACGTCCTTCTAGCCCACTTCTGTTACTTCTATGGCAACTACTGGCAGCAATAAAAAACAAACAAACAAACAAGAAGTTTTTAAGTCATAGTAATACACAAGTTAACACTTTATGTATGTATTAAACCTATTTCGTTTCCTGCATGTTCCAGATAATCAGTTGCCCAAAGTTGCCCAATATTAACAAATATAGGTTATCACATAGAAGGTCTTACATATCTTGATTAAGTAGTTACATCTGGCAAATACCCAGACAGCACAATGTACAATCATAATACAGTGAAATATATGAATTTGTAGTAAAGAGTATTCCACTTCCAATATGATAGCAAAGTGCAACATAATGTGTGTGTGTGTGTGTGTGTACAAATACGTGCATGTAAACATACATATACACATACATGTTTACATGTATATATATATATATACATATATATTATGTACACATTTATAAATTTATAAGAGTATAAGAATTAAAAGACTGGCGTACAAATGTGAAACTTGAGTTACTAAATAAAGGTGAGAGATGCAATGAGATACATACAAAAATAAAATGAAGTAAAATGCAAGATACAATTGTAAAACACTCAAGCATGAACATTTACCTTTGTAGGGCTTTTATTTCATTTCATATATATATTCTTTTAAAGGAAATCAGTCCTGGCACTATAATCATGTACCCCTTGCTCTGGTTATGAGATTCTTTGACAAACTTGAAGAGATTAAGACTTGATGTAGAGATCACTTATATCCATGGACTCCCTATTTATAAGAACAGTTCAAACTCATTTCTTTCAAGGCAGTTTACATGTAGCAGGACCCACATTTGCGACCGCCTGTCCTTAAAAGGTCATGCTTTTTGTCTTTTGTTTGGGGGGGGGGGGCTGTCTTCTTGGGGAGACTTTATAAAGAGGCTTGCCTGTATGTTATCTTTTTATCTGCTATGCAGGCACTCAATTATCTTTCTTGCACACATAGCAAAAGAAAGAAAGAATGAAAGCGAATATAATTATACAGATGCTGTATACAAATGTAAATATATATCCTACAGTTGTCTGCAAAATCATTCATACCCTTGAACATTTTTAGTGTTTTTTCCTCATACTTTAATGATGGAATGATCGTTCTTGGGTGTGACTTTTATATATTCAGTTGTCATATACCAATTTCAGTAAATTTTGGTTCAATTTCATTTGCATAACAATAGAAACACTGAGATTTCCAGAGTTTTTGGCTGTCCATAATTATTTGATTATTTTGTTGGAATGTAAGAATTCTTGCTGGGAACATGGTGAAAGCCCGTGCAATAAATGCAGGTACCACAAACAAATGGCTTGTGATCAGTATTGACAACTAACATTCGGGCTGGGATAAACTCTATAAGGCCTTTAAAATGAATATCTTCATATCTTTTTTTCTTGCTAATGAGATGAAACTGGAAATGCAATGAACATGACAATGTGAGGTAGCAAACCAATGCCTGACTGCCACCGTAAATCAATCATTTTCTTAGAAATCGGCATAATTGAAAAAAAAATCACAGTTATGAATAATTTTGCAGACAAACACACATATTATATATATGTATATATATATAATTATATACATTCTGTAAAACAAGATATTTTCACCGCATGAAATTTTTGCGAATTAGAGCCGACGGCCTTTTTCGCGGCATGAACTTTTCGCGAGTTGCTTCTTCTTACATTCAATGTATATAGTTTAGACATTAACTTTTGCATGTATTTTAATTTCGCGAATCTTGGCTCTTGCGAAAGTCGCAAAATTAAAATGCACGCGAACATTCCTCATTTTACAGTATATTTATATATATAATTCATATCAGTAACAAACATTTGAAGTCTTTACATATATGTACCACAAGCACAAAATCAAAGGATTAATAGAGCAATTTTGTATGCATTTACTAATAATCATTATGGAGTGATTCAAGTTTTATCAAGGTTTCGTAAACATGGTCACGGTAACAAGACTCTCTCAAAAAGAAGGCGAAAGTTTTGAAGAGATGTTTCAGTAATACACTGTACTTTCAAGGCTGAAAATAGAGCCAGTATAGTCTATGCTTCAATACATTCAGACATGTTATTGGCATCCAGTTGTAAGGCCTGTGGTTTTCCATAGAGGTGTACGCTGGAAGGGAACTTGTACTGCTATGGGTTGTTGTGCAACGTATCGTATTGCTGAAAAATACTAAGCTATCTATCATTTTAAAAACTTTCACAAGATTTGTTGGAATGTTTACTTCAAGTTCACTGGAAAAACATAAAACCCTCCACTAAAATAGCTATTTCATTTGCAATATGGAACAGTACATGTGCAAAGTTTATGCAATATGGAAAAGAAAATGAGGAACTGATATTTATGGCAATAAACATTTCAATAAATCATCTATAAACATTCATATTTTTCTATACATTCTTCACATATTGCAGATTTAGAAAATCTAATTGAAAGAAAATGCAGCGCATTCAGACTTTGGAAGTTTGAAGTAAAGATTTAAATCTACAAGGCAAATTATGTCTTCAGTGTAAATAAATAAAATTCATAGGGATATTAACTGTAAAATTTATCACCCAAAAAATACAAATTATCAAACCATGAAATACAGCACACTTTTCTTCCATGCTTTAAAAAAAAAAAGAAAAAAAAAATAGGTGAGGAAGGTACATCAGCCTTCATGTGGTTGCCTAGTGAACTATTTATAGCTTGAATGCATAAGCATTGTGTCTCTTTTATGTCTATTTTCCGAAGGGTTTCATATAAAATCACTTGCAAAAAGTTTAAATAAGCACGTCAACCTAAACACACATTCCAACTTGGAGACACAGGCAGCTCTGTCCTCCATCTTGTGAAAGTACGTCTTCAAAAGATTACGTTGAAAATTTTGAAAAAAAAAAAGTTTTAATAATAATGATAATAATAATAATGATAATGATAATGATGATGATGATGATGATGATGATGATGATGATGACGATGATACTAATAATAATACTACTAATAATAATGATGCCAATAATAATAATAACAATAATAATAATAATAATAACCAGTAACAATAACAAATAACAATAATGAATATAAAAACAATGACAATATTAATGACCTTTTAAACCAAGGGCAGCCTCTTCTATGTAATCACTGCCTATTCAGTTGACCCCCATTACCCAAGCATTGGTACCCATTTATAACACCTTCGTACTAAACACATAAAGCCATTACATCATTTTGTGTGTAAAAGGATGCAATGGGTGGAACTTGAACCCAGAACCTCTTATTCAGGTGTTCAGACCAACGTCCACTATACCACAGTACCCGTACTGTAGATACATGGGAACATACATTTTACATTATGGAGCATCATTAGTGCTATATATGATACAAGCAATAAACATCATTCAAAAGTTAACCTATCAAAAAAATGAAAGAGATGTTCATACGATATGCCATACTCTACATTTCCTGAAATAATGAGGAATATATGCAACACATAAACTTGCAAAACAAATATCTTTTGGCACTAAAGTTGAGTGAAATGAGAGGGTACAACAGAAATACACAATACTGAGGGAACATTAAACATTATCGATGTGATATGTCATTTCTGATGCCTGAAAGAACAAATGGGAGGTCCACTATCACTCGCTCACAATGCCTAACCACACAAGAAATATGCGGCAATAACTGAACCATTCCTTCTTTCTTTCTTTTTTTCATGCTAAACTCTTGGTTCCCATCAAAGATTTTCATGTCTCATCTTAATTTCTCATCACATTCAATGTTCTTCTTGTAGTCACTCCATTCTGAGATAATTTGAATCATAATATCATGTAGTAGTTGAATCTATAGACAGAGTACAAAACTTTTTTTGAGAGACTTTGAATGCCAAAAGCATTCAGAGCTATGTATAACTATGTAACTATGTAAATATTTGTAGAAAAATAAATATGTCAAACTGATGTTAATCTACACACAAGAAATACAAGTTGTACAAAGATTATGAGAAAGGAAAAACCAATACACCAAGTGTAATTGAAGGGCAAGTAAGATCATAAAAGCTTTGTAACATGTACCAAGTACAATAAAAACTGAACGATGAATTCAAACATGATTATGGGTATTTGGGACCGTCACATTTTTTTTTTTTCATTTCCTTTTTGTGCGATGGGGTTGGGAATGACTAAGTCAGTGATTAAGTTTTCAAAATTTTGGTCCATTAACACCACTTCTTTGTTGAAGCATACATAATAACCTGCTGTCTCCTCTCATATGCCCATGAAATAAAGTGAAAACATTTTTTTTTTCTCTCTCTCTCTCTGAGGTTGAGGCAGCTACATGTAGTTGACAAGAGGAGTGCATCTAAAGGACAAAAACTTTTGGGTGCAAGGCACTCTTTGGACTATGGCATGGAAGCCACTTTGAGTCAAGGAGTTTACGTACATAAATCTGAAATTTGAATGAACCGAATGATTTACACACAGACACTGCGTTACGACGTATGTGGTGCTATGGTTCTAGACGAAGAATTTGGCCTATACAGGAGAGGGGTGGTGTATAAACTCACAGTCTGAATCATGGTGCCAAGTTAAGACACAAATCCTACACATGCCCCCTCTCTTGGTGAGGTTAACATATATGCATACAATGCTGCCACCATTTACCCAACAAAATCAGGTAGATTTCAAAAGAGCACTCAGGGAGGTACCAATGTGCTACATACATCTCATGGCCAAAATTGATTAATACTTCTGGGAGATTTTTATATTCTGTTATCACCTCTGCCAAGGAAGGAGGTTATGCTTTCATTGGCATTGGTTTGTTTGTTTGTTTGTTTGCTTGTCTGTCTGCAATATAACTCAAAAAGTTGTCAACAGATTTTAATGAAACTTGCACGGAAAGTTGATAATGACACAATTACATTTTGGTAGTGATCCAGGAATTTCATGGATTTTGAGCTGGGTGGTCAGAAATAGAAGCACACACTACATAAACATTATAACAATTATAAGAAAAGGAAAAGAGCTGCATCATTCAGTAATGATATAGAAATTTTTCCAAAACCCGGATTGTGCTTTGTCCATTTTCAATGGACTTGGTGCATGTCCCAGCATGCAACTTTCCTCAATAAGTGAGAAGAAAAAATAAAGTGAAGAAGTTTGGTCTATTCTGCTCCGGAGAGTGTACTTCACAAATTCACAATCACTGTACCTTCCGACATACACACAAACAGACAGAGAAAGTATTCACTGGCCAGCAACATGCGCTAACACTGACTTCTACTTTGAAGTAGAACAGAACTGGATGGTAGTAGTCACAATATATCTGGCAATCAATGGCAGTTAACAAATCATACACTTTCATACGTCACTCAACTTACTACAGCTATCTCTTAAAGGGGAAAATCCAGTCCAAATATAAGTTAGTCTGATTAAAAAAAGAGTAAAATATTACAAGTTCAACGGTAAAAATTTTGACTGAAATCGGCTGATAAATAAGGAAGTTACGACATTTTGAAGTTTTGCTAATTTCTGTAAAACAGTTCTTGTATAGTGGATATGAATATGTAAATGAGTGAGCTAACATGTCATAACCTTACAATTTTCCATTGATCGTGTACAAAAGAAAATGATGAAAATTCAATTTTTCTGACATTTAAGTCTGGAATATGATGTTATTCCTATTTAAATAACTTCAGTATAGTGATCAGTTAGATATACCAGGATTTGAGCCTTGGGCATAATTACGTATGAATAAAAAACTGGAAATGTCAAAATCTTATGTACAAACTAGTGTGTATATGGCAAGTTGTTCTGGAATGACATGCTCACTTTGCTATTTGCATATTCATATTGACCATTCAAGAACTGTTTCCTGAAAAAATTGTGAAATTTTAAAATGGTCATAACTTCCTCATTTTTCACCTGATTTTGATCAAAATTTTACCATTGAACTCATAATATTTTACTCTTTCTTATCAGACTAACTAATATTTGGACTGGATTTCCCTTTTAAGTTATCAAGAGATTAGGTGAAAACTGGTTAGAAGGTATCACACAGTAACTGCTCTGTCATACTATGAACAACATCTTGTTGGATGAAAATATCAAGTGCTACAAAGAAAAGATTAAATCCTCATTTTATCATTCTGACAACAGAAGGTGCTCTTTCTTGTAATTATTTCATTCCTGTCTCAAACACCTCCATATCTCAAATCACAACTACTCTCTGTGGATCACAGACAACCATTCGTGATGACGTATTACTCCTGTATATAAAATCACAACAGCTTTTGGAAAGAGCAGGAAAACTCATCTCCAAGCATCTCCGCAGAAAGCATTTAAGCACAGCTCATCCGAGAAGCTCCTGCTCCTTCGAAGTCCACAAAGATGCAGGAACACGTATCTTGGTTCATTTGCAGTCTCTTGGTTTCGTCGCTCTGAGCGACACGGGCGATGCTCAGATGACTCCTGCTAACTTGAGTGCGATCAGGACGACGGCAAGGATGACGATGAGGACGACGATCACAAGGATGATCTTCATTCTGGTGTTTTGCCACCACATCTTCTTCCTGACTTTCGATGCGGTCTTCTGGAACGTTCTCGCCTGCAGCATGGCGTTGAGAGGTGTGGTACAAAAAAAAAAGAGGGTAGACTGGAAAGATTGGACATAAATATTTTTTACACTCTAACTCAACAATGCTCAGAAATCTTATGAATCAAAAATTTTAGCATGCATGTATGACACGCTTTGAAGAAATAGTGGCAAGACTTATCATCCATAACCTTTTTTTTCCCCCCACATTTGATAGCATCTGATGATATTCACTCAACTCTGCTGAGAAACAAGGCTTGGACTTGCATGTGTCATTCAAGCTACTTTAATAGGATCAATTTCCTTCATTAAGTGGTCTGACAAAGTCAATCCAAATATTATTTTTCATTCATGCTACGACCAACATAGATGTATGACTGTACCAGCTGTAGCGCTACAGACATTAATTCCACTAGAATTTAATCTGTCCACAAGACACAAATTTGGATAATGTATATGGTCACAAATACAGCATAAACATGCTTCTAAACAGCATTCCAATATTTTGAGGGCTGGAAAGGTGTATTCTTGTGGAAAAACAGCATCTTTACTTTTTCTCCATTAGTCATACAATTTTGGGAAAACAGCATTTTCAATGAACATGCAGTATTTGCTATAAAACGAAAGTTATCATCTCTGAATAAAGCAATTAATAAGTAAGATGAATTGAATGTATTGAAAATGTAAGTTGAATCCCCAGATGATAAATAGAAATGAATATAAGATGAAATCCTAGATAACAAACAGAGCAATATCATGACTCACTGTCATCTTTCTATCACATTTTGCCAATTCTCTCTGTTCACGGCTACCATTAATTTGCCCGATCATTACACTCACGCTTGCTTCCAGGTCTTCGGTCTTCACTAATAAGTCGTCGAGCTTCTCGCCTCTGCTCAGCACTTTGTCGATGTTCTGGGTCATGATGTCCTTGACCTCATCAACTTGGTTCTGCAGCACGGCGACTTTGTCGTTTCCGCCTCCCTTCATCGTCGAGTAGTGATCCTATCAGAGAAGCAAGGCAAAGCCATAGAGGAGGTTGTGATAGTTAGCTTATTACTGTTTACGGCAGATTATACATTTAGCGAATTTAATTTTTCACCAATCGGGACTTCTCAACAATTCTGCAAGTGATTACATATGCGATCACGGAGTATATACATTGTAGTAACAAATGGAGAAATTTAGGCATGCATGTCAGATTCATGTTGGGATTAGATTCAATGTTTTTGTGCATTGTTCAATTCGTGAAGAGCACCCAACTCACAAAATGATTGAAAATAAAAACTCTGCAAAATATATGGCGTATACAGTACTACCCTTCTAGCCTTTTGTGGATAAAACACCCCAAATATCCTCAGAGACACAAATAAGCATCACACCCTTATCACTATTCTATTGTGTCACATTAAATCTTCTCTTTCTCCATACTTAGTAGCTTCTGCAGTTAACTCATAAACAGACCCATCTCGGGATGTGACTCTGAACTGTAACCGTTAAAGGGATGGTTGTTTCGTTTGAGATGGAGGTTTCCAACATTTTTTAATCATGATTTCTATAGGACAATGAGGAACCTCTTATAGAATATGAAAGAGCATATAATCTTAAGAGGAATTCAAAGTTTATTTGATGAAAATTGGTTTTGAAATGGCTGAGATATCCAAAACAAAACAATCCCCACAAAAGGTGGGACCCACCTTTGAATTTCTGTTAGAATTGTACGCTCTTCAACATTTCATGAAGTGGTTTCTTATAATTGTATCTTGCAAAAAGTTAGAAGCTAAATCCTCACCTCAACCAATACTACGTCATCCCTTTAAGCTGCGACACACTAGGCTCACAGTTTACATCACGAATTGCTCAGTAAAATATCGTTTGCATACATTGCTAGCTCGACTGAATTAAGCAAATTGTCTTTTTAGCTAAAGCATTTCTCAAGCAACTGCTAGCAATTACTGTAAAAGTGCAAATTTTCACGGTGTGGAAATTTTCGTGCATTTCGCGCAGCCAGAAACTAGCGCGAAAATAAAAGCATGTGAATATTTTTGCTTGCCATACGTTCTTGTGCATGATGTCTTGATTTCGCGGAATCAAAAACAGCCAGCCAAGCGCGAAAAATTAGTCGCGCGAAAATATCCACTTTTACAGTACCATATACCAACACACACCTAAATTCATGACAGAAATTTTCACAGACATTTTGTACACTCATGTGCGATTTCAACTGGATTAATGATAACCTGCAGCTTGAATACCATGGCTTCTATTTTATTTTTTTTCTTCCTCTAAGGTATACACATGTAACCCTTTAGTGATTCAAAAACAACATAGACTATAATGGGCAGGAAGGGGGTGTCAAGTGGGAACACTGGATTAGTGGGCAAGGTTCAGGGCTCTTATAGAAGAGACTCTGGGTTCATATCCTGTCTGGCACATACAGCCAGAAAATGAAAGTTAACTGAAGATGATGGGTGGGATAACTAATAATGGCAGGACCCATAGAGAGAACAATGTTCTCTCTGAAGAGGTTTTGTTTGTCTGTTTCATTTTTCCATCTAAGAAGATGGCTGGATAGTTCATATTCAGCTGCAATAACTGGTCTCCCATGGAGTCCAGTTGGATGTGAGGTGGCATCACTTCACCGGGTTAAACACCCTGCTCTTTGCGACGAATAATTGAAATGGGATGTTTTACATGCACGAGTTGTGACTCTCACACATGGGACCTCCATTCTACGTCCTATCCGAGGGACAGAGTGTTTTGCCTCTTACTAGAGGGGACGGTATGATTACACACAATATTGCTCGGTCGGACCTGGGTATCAAACTGGGGTCCTTCGGATCTTGAGGCAGACGCACTATTGACAGAGCTAACTCACCAAGGGTAAATAAGATCGTATGATCATTACTACCATCATCTTCATCAGTGTCATCATCATCATCATCATCATCATCATCACCATCATCATCGTCATTTACTATCATTATCATTTTTAGCATTAACATCACCAATAACTATCAGCATTATCTTTACGATTTTCAAAACTTTGGTGTATTCTTTTCCCCATCATAATAATACCACATTAATACATCAGACATTCTAGTTGTAAGGCAGCAAGTTGGCAAAAAAATATATCAATAAGACATTGTGGAAAAGGGAGAAGACACGACACGCATCTGTGGTTGCCCCCCCCCCCCATCCTCTTACCCTACCCCACCCACAGTCACCCACCATTTCCTGGCCCAGCACGCTGCTGAAGTCGCGGTCGAGCTCCATATCGCCGGCGTGGTGCACCCGCTGCGCCAGGCTGCACCCTGCCACCTTCTGCATGATCTCCTTGAGAAAAGCGTAGGATGTCTGCTTGCTGAAGTCCACCGAGGTAGCGCACATGTAGGTGATGCCATCTTGGATTACCACGTGGAAGAGGTAGCTATTGGACACACATAGTAAGAGATAATCAGATAATCAGAGATAATAAGAGAAAAAAGAGAAAGATGAGAATTATATCAACACAAGATCTATGCATGAATGCATATCTACAATGCTATCTATAACTTTATGCAATCATGGATTTATTATTCATTCTTATATTTTTTTTACATTTTTTTTTACAGAAAAAAGTTCATATATTAACAATAGAATGTATACAGAAGTGTAATAAATGCAATTTATAAGCATATACTGTAAAAGTGGATATTTTCGCGTGACTAATTTTTCGCGCTTGGCCGGGTCGGAAGAGTTTCGCGTGTTTTTATTTCCGCGGAATCAAGACATCACGCACAGGCACATATGGCAAGCAAAAATATTCGCGTGCTTTTATTTTCGCGCTAGTTTCTGGTTGCGCGAAATGCGCGAAAATTTGAACACCGCGAAAATTTCCACTTTTACAGTAATTGATAAGGATGGTAAAAACATTTAAGGAGTATGCTCTGTATACCAGATGAAAGTCATTAGCAAGAGCACTCAATCTGTAGACTTTTCCGGCAATAAACCTGCAATCTATTGCACATGATCTGCATATGCAGTACAACTTGTTCATCTGTACAGACATAAACAGATGTCATGACATCAACACAAACAAACAAACAAACAAACAAACAGAATGGGAAGGAACAGAGGAAAACTGTCAAGTGCATCATGTCTGTATGTATCCTCTACCTAAAGTTAACAACAAAATTATTCACACCCCTGAGAAATTATTAGTTATTCATGAGCAGATTTCTTACAAGTGAAGGATGGAGTGATGGTGATTGGGTGTTAACTTGTTACTCTTATTTGTCCTCTACAAACTGAGATTAATTCCAGTTTCACCTCATTTGCATAACAATAGAAATGTTTGGATATAACACCCAATCACCATCATCCCATCCTCTACTTGTAAGAAATCTGCTCAAAACTATAAATTTCCTAGAGGTATGAATAATTTTGTTGTTATCTGTATCTCTCCAAATGCAAACAGATTCAAATAATATTATACTAGTCACACATGTTTGAAGGGTGACACGACATTTGCTCAGGACTGTGACAATTGCTCCAGTCTTATTTTCTCCAACGACTTAGGGTTAGGGTTAGGGTTGTGATTGGGTTTTAGTTTTAGTTTGATGTCAGGATTAGGATTAGGGTTAGGGTTATGCATGTGGGTAGGATTTATGTTTAGCTTAGCATGCATGTATTTCATGGGGGCAAATGTCATGGAACCATTTAACCCGTTGAGGACGAGTCCCGAGTATACTCGGGCAGGTGTCTATGGGAAATGCGTGTTGTAGCAAAATCAAACCGTCCTCAACGGGTTAAAGAGGTTGCTGACCTCGACCCATTACCTTTTGGACAATGGCTCAAGTCTTGTTAGGCTATTAGTGAATATATTCAATCTTGAATAGAGTTCACCTTATGAAAATGTTGTCCTAATGAAACAAAACCTATGCCAGACAGGCATGAGACAATGGCGGTGTTTCAAGGCCAGCCCATATACTGCAAATGGCCAAATAATTACACAGCAGGTTCGCTACACTTTATGGCATCTACATGTATATAGGGTGGTTGGCTATAGACGGAATCAGAAGAAGGGAACATTGATTATATTCCTGACAGGATGCGGTGCAAGTTTCGAAATATCCTGCCCATTTTCCTCAAGGGTAATTACTGGTACTTTCATTTCGTGAATTCCGCTGGAATTTGCAATTGTGAAGTACGTTTAGGGTTGCTTCACGTGGGGACTGGTGGGCTTAATGGATATGCCACCCAAACTTGTGCCAAAAATGTCATATTTCAACATTTGATATCTGTAAATGAAATGATCTCAGATTGGAAGAGGATGTTACATACCATGTACCCCATTAAGCTACACTCGTATGACATGTAACGCTTCTCTGACTGGAATTGATGGCACAGTGCATCAGAACAATGGATCCGCAAAGTCTTTGCGCATGATCGGGCAAGAGTATGATGGTTTGAATTGAATGCAGTCATTAATTAATTTCATGCAGGCTCTCATAGAGTAAATGTGGACATTGAGACAGCTTCTATAGTTGTTTAATCATGACACTGTCCTGCATACAAGTGCATACCACTAACCACGTAATTAGCAATCCTCATTCACTGTATCAATATACAACGTACACACCAGAATACAAAGTGACTACCACAATCTAATTTTGCCTGCACATACATTCAAGTGGAGTCAAAACCCATTGCCTTGCAAGATGTGCTCTACAATGTGTAAAATCCATAATACCTTGAACATATATACCTTGCAGCAATACACACACAACAACAAATGTTCTTTGACAAAATATGAGAAAGAGACACTGTACACATTATGCTGCTAAAGTGTATCATGCCTACATCATCATGTTCATGCGGGCAAAATTACTCTACATTCAATTGCCTACATTCTTTTTACATGACATGTAAATTTAATACTCAAATAATCTCAATTTTCATGCCCATTGTCAAATTTTGCAAAGATATTCAACAATCTCTATTGTCTTTCTTCTATCAAGTCTACAATGTGTCAAGATAATTCAAACTTGTTCTTTAGTTTGCATT
Organism: Diadema antillarum; assembly: GCF_040938485.1. Classification (NCBI taxonomy): domain Eukaryota; kingdom Metazoa; phylum Echinodermata; class Echinoidea; order Diadematoida; family Diadematidae; genus Diadema; species Diadema antillarum. Next base: position 70,069 of record NW_027271018.1, on the reverse strand, counting down.
CTCTTCAGAGAATTCAAACATAAATGCACAATCAAAATGTGGTACTTAACCTGCAGTGAAGGAGGCAATGTGAACTTTGACATTTTTGACACGTTACACTAAAGTGCACCGGTGAATTGCACGTGTGTAGGGTCTAGCTTTTTGCACACTGTGGGAGCTGACAAGAGCTGCAGCATGATTGATTCAGGAAAATATAGCAAAAAAATGGGTATGAATCATTTAGCAAATACATGTCAATATTAGCTCAAGGGCTTAATATCACACAGGCACACAGACACACACGCCGCACATATGTACAGACATCGACACACATACGCCATAACAGTACTTCAAAATCTACTATGTACCTCTCTGCCCTACCTGCACTCCATTATTAACATGAATACAGCATAGGTCATATTTTTATAACATATCGGCATTTATTGCAGGTACTACTGCTGTGAGCAAACTGAATTCATTACCGAATACCTGCGGCAATTGTATAAATCTGCCTGACTAGGGTAGAGCAAGAAATGGAGGGCTTTTTTTAGTGCATAGAATGAGTGAAGGTAACACTCAATCTTTTATTACAACTAGGCACAATGACCGATCAACCTTCTTCCATATTTCATGCTTTATTTAGCCTTTTTAGCAGCTTTAGCTGTTGATTAAAGATGGGCCATCCCTTTTGCATTCCTACCCAAATAGCACAGAACATGATATATTCCACCAGAATAACAAGACTATTGTAAAGCTATAAAATTTCTGTGATATTTGAAGGTTGTTAGCCGTTAAAATTCAAATAATGCACCAAATGCCCACCGTAACATATTCTGTGCACGAGGCACAGCTGCATATCCTCCTGTGGTTGTAATATGATGTATACTTATACTTTGAACAAAGGATCTAATACATGTTAAAGCTGTCAAAAAGGAAGAATTCACTAGCTATGGCAAATAACAACACACCACTTACATGAACTACATAAGTGCATCACAGAGGTCTGTAAAACTAGACTAGTAGTTTAGATTTGTAATTTTTTTGTAGTACGAAAAATTATTCGAATCTTAACGGTCAATTTAACTCAACAAATAAAAACCCTCTTGAGTTCAACATTTACAGGTGGTTTCCAACTAATGATTTCTTCAATACCTAAGTGTTCTCACCAAATTTTCAAAAATTTGCATGCAAAAGGGATGGTATGTCTTTCAGGGATGTTTACTTGATGTTAGGAGGGGGTAGGGAGATGTACACTCCAAGTCAATGAGATCATTCATTTTGGTGTTCATCATCAAGGAAAATTATGTAAATACAATGCAGGGAATAATTTTCCAACTCAGCTATTTCAGATGATGAATGATATATCATCAAATGGTATCCTGCACACTTCTATGGAAGAAAACTGCTAAACAAAAGTTACATGTACAGTGTAGTTTGTGTAGCAGTGGTATAAAAATGCATAGCAAATTGTGATGTGATACCGGAAAATTATTCCCTGCAATGTATGAATACTATATGTTACTGTACGAGTGAAACAGCATTAAATCAGAGATCTTTTACATAAAAAGATCAATTTGTACATAATACAATAATGATAAATAAGGTGCAAAAATGATGATCCAAACACAAAGCCGCTTTTGAAGGACAATATATAGTGAGCCACATTTTGCTGTTCGGAGCACTCTGTGAGCTTTTTATTTTTTCAGGAGCGACTTGTTCAGGGCTGTCACCCTCGCTTGTTCCGCACGTTGAGCTGGTTCCAGTGCACATTGGCTCATGAGACCGTGTACTGACGAGTCACACAGTCTGAATACTAGGTCTCACTGTTCCAGTCACGATTAATATGCAACTTACTGATACTAGACAAAATGACCGTAAGCTTTTTATTAAAGCAACAGCAAATGTGTGTTTAAAGAAATTGTCAAGATGTTTAGACAGGTTACCTCTAACTTTGCAGTTTAGTCATGTGACAGAAAAAAAAATAATAAAGTGAACATTTGTTATTACAAAGGCAGGTCTCAAATTAGACTGTTTCCTACCCTACGCTCTGGCTATTAATGGAACGCTACTAATTATTGCCGGAAAGGGGTCCTATAAGTGCTCACCACCTTCCGAAACAGAAGAAGGATTAATCATAACATGTGGTCTTGCCACATCTCGATCAGTTTAATCTATTCCAATCTCTCCAGATAACCACCAGTGACAAGGTGGATGGGGGGCTATTTTAAGCCAGAACTCCGGGAGTCTCTCTAGATAGATTGACTGATGCCTGGCACACACGTGGCTGTGTAAAATATTCTCCAAGAAAAAAAGAAATCTAGCATAAGAAAAGAGCACATACAAGTTACCTTCTTCATTAGGGACAGTACATTAGTTACCTTAACATACACTTGTACAACATAATTATGCTAGTAACAAGTCAATGGATCATGTACTACTGTGCATGAAAAATGAAATCTTGTGGAACTCTCTTGAAATCTCCTTTGTATACGTACATTTTGTAGTTGTACAGTATGTCCCAAAAAAAATTACAACGGGGCCCTCTGCAATGATATCTTTATAAATAGTGAATCAATCTAAATACAAATTCAGGATATGAAACTATAACTTATTGCCCACATCTTACAGAAAACCCCATTCAATTTGCTTCAGTGGTCGAAGAGAAATGAGGAATTTTGTAAAGGATGTCGGGAATCTCTTCTGTCCAGATTCTGTCTATTATTCACACACAAGAGCATTGAATTGCTAAAATTGGAAGAATCAAACTTATGACATGCTTTACAACAATCCGCATTTCTCTGTGACCGCTTAACCAAATTGAATGGGGTTTTCTGCAAAATAGAGCTAAGATGTTATATTTTAAGACCCTGAAGTAGCACTTAGACAGGTTGATCATATTGGATGTTATCAACTCGAAAATCTGATCGTAATTTTTGGGGCGACTTACTGCAGTATGTCCCCCAAAAATTACAATCAGATTTTCGCATTGATAACGCCCAATATGATCAATTTTTTAAAATGCTACTTCAGGGTCTTAATATATAACATTTTAGCTCTATTTTGCAGAAATCCCCATTTGATTTGGTTAAGCGGTCACAGAGAAATATGGATTGTTGCAAAGCATGTCATGAATCAGATTCTTCCGAGTTTAGCATTTCGATGATTTTGTGTGTGAATAAATAGACAGAACTTGGACAGAAGAGATTCCTGATATCCTCTACGAAATTCAGTATTTCTCTATGACCACGTAAGTAAATCGAGTGGGGTTTTCTGTAAGATGTGGGCAATGAGCTATAGTTTCATACCCTGAATTTGTATTTAGATTGATTCACTATTTTTAAAGATATCATTGCGGAGGGCCCCGTTGTAATTTTTTTGGGGACATAATACTAATGTGACATAATGTATTGTCATAGCCTTCTCATCCAGCCACGATGACACATGGACCTGACAAAAACTTTAACATTTCTCAACTTTTAACCTGTTGAAGACGAGTCCCGAGTATACTCGAGCTGGTGTCTATGGGAAATGCATGTTGAACAAAATCAGCCCGTCCTCATCTTGTCAATACATGCAGCTCATCCAAATTTCTTTAGGCTTAACTTATGTGTGCTGCTATTTTTCTCTCTCTGTTTTTTTAAGCTTTTACTAAATACATGTTTGGGGTAACTTTGACTGTAGAGAAGTCACTAGTTTGCTGATTTTTCTTCCATAATGAACAAAATGCAGGGGAAATAATATTACCTGTCACATGATATGTCAGTCAAAGGAAAGTGTGTTTTTCTTCTGAGTAAAATTCTGAAAAATTCATTTGTTATCCTTGTCACTCCAAAACTTTACTGATGTGATCTACTAACGATTCTGGGCCCTGTTTCATAAAGCTGTTCGTAAAGTTACAAACAACTTATGAGCAACTGGTGATCAGTTCTGATGTGCTATACTTTGAGAATCTCCATATTTCAGCAAGGACTGATCACCAGTCGCTCGTAAGTCGTTCATAACTTTACGAACAGCTTTATGAAACACCTGTTGTGTTATATGAGCGCACTACATTTATCATAAGTGTACGCATATTCCATGTATTCTATATTTGAGTGATACGGTCAGAGCAGCAGTCATTACATGACGCTAGTTTGTGATAGTGGATTAAAGTTGTTCATTTTATCGTTAAACAACTATGTCCTCTGTTCATCATTGAATCCGGTCCACTATTACAACATGGTGGCAGCGGTGCCGACACGGATTTATGCCAAAACAGCACGGAACTAAAGTTTTCTTAGGGAAATTCATCATGAGTGACTTGTGCTGAAACCGCCCGAGAGGACACTGCGCACAACACGTCTATGTGTTACGTCTACTGCAGATACGTGCATGGACTAGCTTAACGACTCGTCTTGTGAGTAACACTGTGCGTGAATAAATCGATTATTTTATCATCCATGCTGCTCATCAACAAATAACGATACGAATACATATCATCGGATTGATGAACGCTTTGCAGAGCATTCTATATTCGTTTCTACATCGTTAGATATAGCTGTGTAGCTCGTACGAAATGTTGTCAGAACATTTTCGTCACACGAATTACTGACATTCGCCACATTGGACAGTTGCAGTTCTGTAAACAAGCATTATCGACGCGCACCGTATCCAAGTACGCGCAATACCCGAGCGTTTCATTCAAGGACTTCCATTGTTGACGTAACAATAGACCAAGTTCGCATTACCTGAGCGCACCGTATCCATTGACATCCATTGTTGACATAACAATAGAAGACGCAGATAGACGCGTATTACCCTGGACTGGCCAGAATTGTGTTTATCTTATCGGCATAGCAACGTGTATTGCGACATCATTGCTTCTACTGGGACCATCACTCAGCGGAAGGATATTTCTGACAGAGCATACGCAGTATCGCAGTTCATCTACCCTGCAAGCTACAACGTAGCGAGGACGGACAATCAAGACACGGCACGATCCAGACTGACATTGAATCCATGCAACCAGATAAAAGAAATGAGAATGAGTACAATTCATTAAACTATCTCAGACATTTGAACACTTGCGTGTGGGCAATTACATACATTCGTTATTTGTGCACATGAATGTTTAGACATACAATTGTATTCCATCTGTGTATTACTGTGGTAATCTTGACATCTAGACATGTTTCGATGTATTTTGGAGAGTGTATATCATTGATACATGTATATCAGTAGTGATTTTGTGTCACATATTTCTGTGTTTGCAAACTATTATTGATTTGTTTACTTTGTAAACTATATCTGTAACCATTCAGCCGTAAGTTTGCACAGTGTGACGTTGATATCAAGCATTGTATCATTTGTATCTCCAACTCAATCTAAATCAAAACGCACGATGGCAAAGTATCCAGAAATGAATTGGAATAGTGCTGATGTGCCGGAAGAATTCAAGTTATTCAAACAACGCATGGAGTTATGCTTCCAAGACAACGATGTCCAAGACCCAAAGAAGCAAGCAATCAAAATCAAACTTGCAGTAGGAAATGAAGGTTTGCGTAGAATTAACGCATCCGGTTTATCCAGTGAGGATCAAGAAAAACCTGCAATGTTGTGGTCTACTCTTGAAGGTCAGCTGAAAGTCAAGCTAAATTTTCGCATCCACAGACTGGAGCTGATGCGATATCGTCAACACGCAAATGAAACTATCGACGAATTTGTAAATAGATGCCGGAGTAAAGCCAAAGAGTGTGACTTTACCGAAAATGAGCTCTCAGAACGCGTGACAGAGCTAGTCATTGCGTCTACACCTATCGAGGCGTTCCAGAAAGATCTTCTAGACCAACCCAAAGGCTACAAGATAGCAAACCTCCTTGATGAAGGCAGGAAATACGAAGCCATAGCCGTAGGCAAACAGTGTCTTCGTTCGATCGACTCCTCCGCAAGCAACGTAGATGCTCTATCATATAACCAAGATAGACGCAAGAAGTGTGGTAACTGTAATTTGAATCATCCACCACGAAAGTGTCCAGCCTACAGCAGAGAGACATTTGCAAAGCATGTGGTTCCAAAGGACACTGGGCTAAATGCTGCAGAAAGACAAAACACGGAAAAGTGCTTCGAGGACGAAGTCCAAGCAGAGGACGCCAAGGTGGTAACCGCAGTTTTTCACCACGAAGACAGAAGACACCCACCAGGCAGCCAACCAAACAAAATGTAGCCGAATTCTCCAAAGAGCCAAAAGGAGAAACCCAGGAAGATTTTGAGGAATTTAACACTATCGTACTGGGAAACGACCTAGACGCATCTATCGATTCTGTGCATCAGAAAGAAGCATTCGTGAAGATTGGAATTATCTGTCCCAGCAAACGTGGACAACACATCTTACATGCAAAGGTCGATACCGGAGCGAGTGGAAATACACTCCCTCTACGGACAATCAAGGCCATGTATGGAAGCAGGTGGCAAGCAGTTGTACACCCGACTTCAGCACGTCTTACCGCATACAACGGTTCCCCGATACATTGTTTGGGCACCCTTCAGATCACGTGCAAGTACAAAGACTCCGAGTGGAGAGATCAACTTTTCTACGTGGTCGATGTCTCAGAACCAGTGATAATTGGACTACCTATGTGCAGTGAGTTACACGTGGTAACAATCCATGAGATGCACCCTCAGAGTCGTAGTCCAACTGACAGACCGTCTCCGTTGAAATTTGTCAAGGACCTGCAAGTGCTCTATCCGCAACAGTTTGATCGTATTGGTAACTTTCGTGGAGAAGCAACACTACATGTCAAAGAAGGAGCTGTCCCCACCATTGATGCTCCAAGAAAGTGCAGCGTCCACATCAAAGACAAACTCAAGGCTGAGCTTGACTCAATGGAGAAGCAAGGCATCATCAGACAAATCGACCATCACACCGACTGGTGTAGTTCGATTACTACAGTTCTCAAGAAAGATGGATCCTTGAGAGTATGCCTAGATCCCAGGAGATTAAACCAGAATCTCAAACGATGTCCCCACAAGATTCCAACTCTTGAAGAGGTCAACCCAGCTTTCTCCGGAGCAAAGTATTTCTCTAAGCTCGACGCGAAATCCGGATATTGGTCTGTTCACCTATCCAAGGAATCCCAGGAGCTGACAACTTTTCGTACTCCATTTGGCAGATACTGCTACACACGCCTACCTTTCGGACTTTCTGTCAGCCAAGACTTGTTCCAGCAACACATGGACCGTATCGTTGGTCAAGTAGATGGATGCATCTGTATCGCTGATGATATTGCAGTTGTTGGACGTACCGAGGCAGAGCATGACAAAAACCTCCACAGACTGATGGAAGTTGCCCAAAGAGAAGGACTTGTCTTCAACAGTACGAAGTGTATCATCAAAACTGACAGCATCAACTTTTTCGGCTCTGCATATACCAGAGATGGCATCCGCCCTGATCCACAGAAGATTGAAGACATTCATGCCATGCCAACACCTCAAGACAAAGAAGATCTACAGAAGTGCCTTGGTCTTCTTAACTATCTCGCTCCACACATTGCCAACTTCTCTGAAAAGGCATCACCATTACGTGAACTACTGAAGCGAGATGTGCCATTCACATGGCAAGACGATCATCAACATGCCTTCAACGAACTCAAGAAAGCGATCTCTGCAGAATCTTGTTTGCAGTACTATGATCCAAGGAAGACAACGATCCTAGAAGTCGACGCATCATCAAAAGGCCTAGGAGCTTGTTTGATGCAAGAAGGCAAACCTGTCGCATTTGCTTCAAAGTCTCTCTCATCGTCCCAAGCTAACTACTCCAACATAGAGAGAGAAACGCTAGCCCTCGTGTTTGGAATACAACGTTTCCACACATACCTGTTCGGAAACCAGTTCACTGTCCAAACTGATCACAAACCCTTAGAGATGATCACCAGAAAGCCACTGAGATGTGCGCCACCACGTTTGCAGAGACTTCTCATCAAAATTCAAGGCTATGACTATGATGTCAAGTACAAGCCAGGCAAATCGATGATCATATCAGATGCTTTGAGCAGAATGCCTAATCCAAGCAAGAATCAAGACGTTCCCCTTGATGTCAACGTGGAAGAGATCTGTGAGGAAATCGACATATCACAGATTGACCTTATCTTCTTTGGGCAAAAGAAGAGAAATGAGCTGCAACAAGAGACGTCGAGAGATCCGACCTTGCGAGCTCTGTGGCAAATCGTCACGAATGGTTGGCCAGATACAATCAAGGAAGTACCTAGAGAGGTCAGAACATTTTGGCCATACCGCGATGAAATCGGAGTATCAGATGGTGTACTTTTCAAAGGCAATCAAGTCATCATTCCCACAGACCTCAGACAAGACATCCTGAATCAACTTCATCAGGGTCATCAAGGTATTGAACGTACCCGCAGACTAGCAAGGGAAACCGTGTATTGGCCGAACATCAATAAAGACATTGAGCAAATCTCAAAGAATTGCTACGCCTGCCAAGAAAATCAGATCAAGCAACAAAGAGAACCCTTGCAACCTCACGACATACCAACTTCGCCGTGGACGAAGCTAGGAACTGACTTGTTTACTTTCAACAAGGAAGAATACCTGTTGGTGACCGACTACCATTCAAAGTATCCAATCGTTCGCAAGTTGAAGGATACATCCAGTGCGGCAGTCGCAAACATACTGAGTGGTATCTTCAGTTTTTTCGGACCACCAGCAACTCTGATATCAGACAATGGTCCACAATTCGTTGGAAGACCATTCCAAGAGATGTGTGAGAAATGGTCAATTGATCACATTACATCGTCTCCGCGATATCCAAGATCCAACGGACTCGCTGAACGCATGGTACAAACTGTGAAAGGAATCATGACCAAGTGTACCAGAACTGGACAAGACATCCAGACAGCACTACTACATTTTCGTGCCACACCAATCGACTCCAACCTACCATCACCTACTGAATTACTCTTTGGAAGACCAATCAGGACAACACTTCCAAGTCACCACTTGACCAAACAATCGTCTACGCCTGATTTGTTGTTTCAGAGACAGGAGAACATGAAACACAATCACGACTTGCATGGAGGTAGGGATTTACCACCTCTGCACGTTGGACAGAAAGTGAGAGTTCTGAATCCCAAAGACAACACTTGGCTTCCTGCCGAAGTGAGCAAAGTACGTCAGGAACCAAGATCCTACGAAGTAGCAACTCCCAACGGTAGCATCTTGAGGAGAAATAGATCTCACCTGAGAGAGATGCCAACCGGAACGAAGCCAACAGTTCCAAAACGGGTTCACTTCGAAGACGACGACAGGAGTGAGGAAAGGAGACAACATCCAGACAGAAGACAAAGACAATCTGATAGGAAATCAGTCTCTACCCGGTACATAACGCGATATGGACGTGAAGTCAGACCCCCATCGCGGTACCAAGAGTAATGCAATGCTGGAAGATAAACTAGCAGCATTGTCAGTGTAAATAGTATATTCATTCATTATGTTTAGTGTAGATTTATTTACAGCACATTTGTGTAACCAAGTGATACTGAGTGATAAAAAAAAAATATTCGTCATTGTATCTTTTCAGAAGGAGGGGGATGTTGTGTTATATGAGCGCACTACATTTATCATAAGTGTACGCATATTCCATGTATTCTATATTTGAGTGATACGGTCAGAGCAGCAGTCATTACATGACGCTAGTTTGTGATAGTGGATTAAAGTTGTTCATTTTATCGTTAAACAACTATGTCCTCTGTTCATCATTGAATCCGGTCCACTATTACAACAACACCCCCCAGCACTCACTGAATCTAATGCATTTGGGGTAAAAGTCCCTTTGACTTGACCTTTTTCTACCAGCTAAAAATTAAAATTTTGGTTCCATTCTCTCCACACCGTTACCCACGCATGAAATGATAGAGAGGGCCAGCTTACTCTTGCGACGTGTACACCGACTTGAAGTTCTCCTTGGTCGTTAGGTTCTGCATCATCGAGTTGACGACCTGCTGGAAGTTGTGCTCGTCGCTCCTGGAGAGCTCCACCATGATGGTGGTGCCCCTCGCGATGCAGCTGTACAGGATCGTCATGGCGACGGGAGGTCTCCCACTGGCTGCTGCCTAGCCTCTCAGATGGGGCTGGAAGGACAGGGGGTAAGGGGTGGGGTGGGGTGCGGTGGTGGTGGTGGCTGCGGTGGGCAGGGCTTCTTGTGGGTCCTGATTGGTCGGTTCACAGTTGGCAACAGATCTTCCTTTGATACGACACTCTAGATATGACTGTAAATTGTTTGAAAACAAAAAGGGATAGAGGAATTCATTTCTTTGTCGTCCTCTGTTAGCATGATGCACAGACACAGTGGCGACATGCATTATACAGTTGTAGTACATCGTACAAGGCAGACGAATGGCACAATTTAATAGGTTTCTTTGATCATTTGTGTTTTGTTGGTAACCACCTTTGTGATTACATTTTTTTCCTGGGGGGGGGGGGGGGGCTTGCACTTTGAGGTCCATGAGAAAATAATCAGTGCCCAACTCGACTGCAATGTTTTTTTTTTTGTTTCATCTTTCTTTCTTCTTTCTTTCTTCTTTTTTTTTTTGTGTATAAAACTGGCTATAGCTTCATGGTGCTACACACTGCTTCCACAAGTAGCTGGAATGGCTGAAAATGCCTGCACGAAATTTTACTCTATCAAAGTGTAATACATTATGGGACATATCAGTACATAGCACATCATTAGGCATTATACATATACACACGTATATAGACAGCCAATGTGATTGTGGAGTATGATGAATAAAAACACAACAAGGAACACGAATGACATGCATCTTCCTCGTTAAAGTTTTATGTAAATGCTAGGGCCATTATTCACTCTTTTCTTCCTTGTTTTAAGAGTTTGTTTTGTTTGCTTTTTGCCTTGGTAATTTCCATTCTGCATTTGATTTGATTGGAAACTTCTGGCAACACATCCCGACAGGATGTAACACAGCTTTGCTTCCCCAAACACCTCAGCTCATAGTGTCCTGAAAAAGGAAGCTCCATCAACTAAAGATTTGGGAAGAGAGATAGCTCATCTACAGATCCACAACAGAGATTTGCCCGTACATTACAGGTTTGAATGCTGTTTGACCAGCTTTGGCACTGGCATGTGAAAATTTATCTCCTCATGCAGAGTACTTAAATCAATCTTTCTTGGTATATGTACCATATGTCCAAAACAAATTACAATTGGACTTTCTGCAATGATAACCATAAGATTAGTGAATCAACCCAAATGCAATTTCAAGGTATGAAACTAGGACCCTGTTTACAGTGCGAGGCTCGGCCGCGGCTCGGCCCAGCCCCGCTTCAGTGTAAACGTGCAAAAGGCCCAATGCAAGGCAAAAATAGGCCTCGCATTTGGCCTCGCTCTGGAGGTGGTCTCGGCTGCGGCCGAGCCGCGGCCGAGCCCAGCCTTTTCTCAGTGTAAACGTAAACTGGGCCAAATGCGCGACCAATTTTAGTCTGGCTTCCAAACCCTCTGCCTGTACTATTTTGCTGTTCAGGATATTAACTCCCTCAACGTTGAAAACTAGTATAGTTTAAGGTGGTTTTGTCCTGCAAAGGATTTTTTCCTTCGGGAAAGGCCTTTGCCCGAACGGCGTCTTCGTCGCCACGGAATTCATTTGGCAAAGGGTCTGAAAACCAGACAATACCAAATTGCGTTTGTTTACAAGCAGAGCGCCACTACGACAAAATATTGAAAGGTTTTGATTAAAAGCGCGGCCGAGCCCAGCAGTGTAAACGGACAAAATTGCAGGGCTCAGCCGCGCAATTGAGGCCGGGCTCGGCCCCGCACTGTAAACGGGGTCTATGACTCATTATCTACATCTTACAAAAAACCCTGTCTGATTTGCTTCATTGGTCAAAGAGAAATGAGAATATGTGGAGAGCATGTCAGGAATCCCTTCCCTCCAAGTTTTGTCCATTGTGTTCAAGGTTCCAAGAACATCCAACTGCTGAACTTAGAAGAAACGGACCAATGATATGCTTTAATACAACGATCCACATTCTCTGTGACCACTTAAAGGTCCTGTTTACCTTTGGGAACAGTGATTTAAAAAATTTTCATGATATGACATTTAATGCATATGTGTAGGTCTGTTGTACCACAAAACAGCCTATCAAATAAAAATTTTGAGATAAAGCCTAAAATATAAGGAGATATCTGTATTTTTCTCAATAAACCATAACTGTAGATGGTTTAGTCTGGAATTATTTTTATCATAACTACTGTAAAACATGATATATTCGCGGCACGAAATTTTCGCGAATTGGAGCCGACGGCCTTTTTTTGTGGCAAGAAATTTTCGCGAATTGCCTCTTGCGTTCAATGCATATAGTGCAGATAAGAAATTTCGCGTGCATTTTAATTTCGTGAATCTTGGCGCTCGCGAAATTCGGGAAATCAAAATGCACGCGAACATTTCTTGTTTTACAGTATTGTTCACATTTTGTATGTTTAACAATATACTTAACATCAATTTTACTGATGCAAATTTTTACAGTGGTTGTTTCTATCCCAAACTCACATTTTAGAACTATTTTAAAGTACAAATGCTGGGTTTTTGTTTCATCTGCAAAGGGTAAATTATGCCTTTAACCAAATATTGAACACGGAACAGCGCTGATGGTCCTCTGTGAACATTGAAAGTTGTCCTTTGTGCATTTGCTCATATTGGGGGGGGGGGGGGACACAGTACTCTTTACATGCCAACTAAGCTCTTAATCTGAGCATAAAATATACATATATGTATTTCTCTATAATATTTTGTTATATCACTTGAAATCGTGATCTTTTCTATCATGTATCATTTAATTCTCCTACTATGAAGTTGTCTGAAAATCTCGTCGGAACAACTGACCCTGTGGCTCCCATATATAACCACAGTAGGTGTATGGCACTGTCCAAGCTTACAGATATTTGGGTAGTTGACACTCAAAGAATAGGGAAGTGGTAGAGGCAGCCCTCTTTCCATTTCACATGCAGGAAAACAACAACAACGATCAACAAAAACACAGGGTCTGTCCAAGAAGAGGGAGTGACACCTACATTGTACATTACATTTTGGTAGTGCACCAAAGATGGAGCCGTACCAGCTCTTGAAAAATGGTACCATATGTTGGAGTGATGCCCAGCCAAGGATATGAATATGTGCTTCAGGATTAGGGTTAGAGCTAATACTCAGTTTATTACCCTAGGATACCAAGATCAATGTTACTCTAACTCTAACCCTAATCCTGAACTATACATAACCCTAATCCTAAAGTATCTTCATATCCTCGGCGAAGCATCGCTCCAACATATGCTACCTTGAAAACGTGGTGTTCTTGTTCAGCACCATTTCTCCCTCAGCCACCACCCCCCCCCCCCCCAAGAAAAATGGATGGGGTGTATATGAAATTGCTATCAAATATATCAAGTGAAACCATTGGCACAGATGGTCTTCGAGGTCATGCCTTCTGATATTACACAACCCTGGAAAATGAAAGATATAGGTCTACATGTAAGCAATATTTCAGCTTTCTCATACCAGGGAAGCGGCCACCGCCCAGCTCATACAATCTTGTACCATTATTTAGGTATACTGTAGCAGCACGTACCCCGTTAGATTGACAATAAGTCACCGGCCGAGAGAGGGAGCTATTTTTATCGGTATAATCATGTCACTCTCTCCGGACGCTCCCCGATGGCAAAAAGAAACAAAAGAACTAATTTTTGCTGACCAGTCCCTTGACCACGGTTATGTAAAAAGGTACACGTAGGCTTACCCCATAATACTTGCCACGTAGCCCCCTTTCCCTAACATTAACCGTGGACATAGCTTTTTCTCTCACTCTGGCTCCTCAACCTCCAAAGGAGATGGACATAGACCATCGCTCTCCTGCGTCCGATACAAAAGGGAGATGTAATATTATACTTTACAGAGTCAAGTCCATCCCGTATTGAGTCAGTTTTACATTGTACTATAATTCTTGGAGTTCATACAATACATCACATCGGTGAGGTGCATGTTTCAAGCAACATTAATTCTAAATAGTTGTGGAACAATTACTACGAAGATGAGATGCCTTCCTGTCATATTTGCGGACGCTGCATGAGGCTTGCATCAAAGCTCATCATCTCGCATCTCCTCCCATCGACAACCCCGTCGTCAATGACTAAGGATGAACTTCATCTATGTCCAGCTCACCACGAATTAGCGTAAATTTATTGTGAATCTCCAAGTGGGATCGCATCCTTAACAATCGATGTCAACGCTATTGATGTGAGTGCCGGGCGACGACGAGGCGGTGAACACCGGTCCCGTTCCAGACAGTGCGTGTACACGTCAGCATCTCGACCCGGAGTTCATCGTGGCAGTGCGCACTGCAGTTCGCGATCGCGATTGAGGTCCCCTTTGGAGAGTGACGTGGCCGCTATTTTACCCTGGAAGCGACTTGGGAGTCTGTTCGGACTGTCGCGGTGGTTCGTAACTTATGCACCCTTTTATTTGTATTACCGCTCCTAATAATTATAATCATATGTATGTCCCCTCAATTTTAAGACCTCCTTTTAAACGTTTTGACCAAATATAATTTGGTGTGATTGCTCATGGAGAGTCGTAAATAACCAATACCCTGATTGATTCATATTCTGGGGGAAATACCCTATAATTATCACCTGCGTGTGATATAATGATGTACACGGCAATAAAGCGTGTATAGTATTGAAACCTTAAATATTCTGTTGTCAACGCCCGTTATTACAATTAGTAAATCGAGTCGAATCACAACTCAAGACGTTGGAATATGGCTGTATGATGAGAGTGTGTTTGGTGTGTAGTTTGTGACACAACAAAAATAATATCTTGCCACATTAACACGCCCCGAGGCCTACCTTCCAACAAAGTGGTGACCCCGACGTGATCTAAAAGAGGTGTGATTCCACTCCATTTGATAATATGACTTTATAATACCCAGGTTGTAGTTGACAACCACACACGCACTTAGTGTGAACCATACTATCTGAGCATATTCTTGCTACTATATAGGCTCATACTACATAGGTTGGCAATTTTGTGTTATGCTTACGTAATATGTATGTTGCTGTCTGTTAAGTTTGCAAATTATTCACGATTGTTTGTGGGCCTAATAGTTCGTATTCAGTAGCAAATTGCTGCGGCAGTGACCGATACCACATAACACTCCGGTCAGGACCTTGCGCCCTCGTTAGGCGATTTTATTCTTGCGTGAAGAGATTGTAACCATGGCTACCGAAAGTGCGGAGCAAACTCTATCCCCAGCGGCCTTGCCTGCAAAAGAGCCCGAGGAACGCTCACTCATAGGCACAGTTTCTATCAAATTGCCCCCATTTTGGGCAAACGACCCTCAAATTTGGTTCGCACAAGCGGAGGCACAGTTTAGCACGCGCGGCATTTCTAAAGAGGAGACAAAATACGCCTATGTTATCGCCGCATTGTCACCCGAAGTGGCGCAGGATGTGCGTGACTTAATTGTTAACCCACCGTCTGCCAACCAATATACCAAACTGAAACAAACTCTCATAGCACGAATGTCCGAATCTGAACAGCGCCGCGTTAAGCGACTCCTAACTGAGGAGGAACTTGGCGATCGTAAACCTTCTCAGCTGCTGCGGAGAATGGAGCAGCTGGTAGGCGATCAAACGCTAGAAAAGGGTATTCTGAAGCAGCTGTTTCTGCAAAGACTCCCCCAAAATGTCAGACTAATCTTAGCATCTACTTCTGACGCCCTAACTTTGCAGGAGTTGGCCGAGCTCGCGGATCGGATCGTTGATGCCCACGTACCGGGTGTCAATACAATGACAGCTAGCCCTCCGATAATAGCACCAGTAAGCAGTAGTGGGGGAAATTCGAGAGGGGTTACGCCTCCAGCGACGTTGGCACAGCTAACGAGCGAGCTTGCCGAAGTAAAGCGTGCGTTGATTGATCTGACGTTTAGCGTCAAAAAGATGCAGCAGCGGGGACGTAGTCGCAGCCGTAGCACGGCAGGCAGGGGCGCTAAGACCCCCTCGCAACACAACGGCCAGCACGGCCAGCAAAGCCAAGGAGCGAACGCTGCGGCGGCAGCGTCAAGTGATCAGCCCGGAGCTAATACACAGCAGCTATGCTTTTACCACTACCGATTTGGTGCAAACGCCCATCGATGCACTCAACCTTGTTCGTACAAGGGAAACGACGCGACCAGCGGGTAGGCGCGACGACCCCGACTGGTTCCCTTAGCAACAGTCGCCTCTTCTACGTCACTGACAACAATACGCAACAACAATTTTTGATTGACACTGGTGCCGCAGTGTCGGTGTTCCCACCCGGCAAACATGAGCGAAAGTATCCATCCTCTTATCACTTGCGAGCCGCAAACAGCTCCCAAATAGCCACATATGGCCAACGTTCATTAACATTAGATTTGGGTTTGCGCCGTAATTTTAGATGGATTTTCATAATTGCCGATGTGGCTACACCGATACTCGGTGCCGATGTTTTGCATCACTTCCACTTTTTGGTCGATGTCCAACAACGACGACTGATAGACACAGTAACAAACTTGCATGTCACAGGACAGACTGCGGTTAACGTTGGACTCAACCCCGTCGGCTGTCATATGTAAGCCGACGATGACAACGACCCATACCGATGCATGCTTTCGACCGACTTCAGTGACATAACCAAACCGGTATACAAAGAGAGCGACGTTCGACATAACATCACACACCATATCGAGACAAAGGGACCACCCGTTAGTGCACAACCACGACGACTGACAGCTGACCGACTAGCCGTGGCCAAACGCGAGTTCGAACACATGCTCGAGCTCGGCATTGTGCGGCCGTCCAACAGCCTGTGGTTATCACCTTTACACATGGTGCCCAAACGCACTGAAGGGGATTGGCGGCCGTGCGGAGACTATCGCGCCTTGAATAAGGCAACTATCCCCGACCGTTACCCCGTCCCTCACATTCAGGACTTCGCCTCGAATTTGCACGGCAAGCGCGTTTTCTCGAAAATAGACTTGGTAAGGGCGTATCATCAGATCCCTGTAGAGACTGATGACATTTGCAAAACTGCGATTAGCACACCATTTGGCCTATTCGAGTTTTTGCGTATGCCATTTGGGTTACGCAACACAGCTCAGACATTTCAGCGGTTTATTGACCAAGTTCTTCGTGGCCTCACGTTCGTTTATGCATATATAGACGACCTCCTCGTGGCAAGCGCGAATCACGAAGAACATGAGCGCCATCTGCGTTTGCTTTTCGCAAGACTGCAAGAGTACGGCGTAGTAGTAAACCCAAGCAAATGTGAATTCGGGAGAGACTCGCTCGATTTCTTGGGCCACCGCATCAATAGCGAAGGTGTGAGCCCACTGCCCGAAAAGGTTGAAGCCATACGTCAATGCGCCACGCCCACTTCGGTCAAGCAGCTGCGTGCATTCTTAGGCCTGGTCAATTTCTACCGTAGGTTTATCCCAAACTGCGCAGAAACATTGACACCGCTCACGGACCTCCTCCGGAATCGTGCAACACGCTCACGAAAACCACTGCACTGGACACCAGCATGCGACGTGGCATTTGCCGAAATCAAAGAGAAAGTTGCACAGGCCACACTATTGGCTTACCCTTCTACCCAATCAGCGTTGAGTATCATGGTCGACGCGTCCGACAGAGCAGTCGGGGGCGTGGTACAGCAACTGACTGACGGGGCCTGGCAGCCAATCGCCTTTTTCTCTCGCAAGTTGAACGCAGCGGAGACGAAGTACAGTACTTTCGGACGAGAGTTACTTGCCATCTACTTGACTATCAAGCATTTTCGTTACATGCTTGATGCCCGCGACTTCTGTGTATATACAGACCACAAACCCCTGACTTACGCGTTCAATGCAAAGCCAGACCGTCACAGCCCGCGCGAAGTACGGCAACTTGACTACATATCCCAGTTTACTACCGACATTCGGCACGTGAAGGGGGCAGAAAATGTAGTAGCCGACATGCTCTCCCGCCCTGCGGTAAACGCGCTCCACACGACTGAAACAGTAGACTACGAATCGATGGCACAAGCACAGCAGTGCGATGACGAGTTGCAAGCAGAGCTGCGAAACCCACGTACTAGCCTTAAACTCGAACGTTTGCCTCTCATTTCTACTGGTGGTGAGATTATTTGTGATATGTCAACCCAAAAGCCACGTCCGTACGTTCCTCAATCCCACAGGCGCGCGATATTTGACTCAGTCCATGGCTTATCTCATCCTGGTGTTAAAGCCAGCCAACTAGCTATCACTTCTCGGTTCGTGTGGCCAAACATCAACAAAGATGTTCGAAAGTGGGCACGCGAGTGCATTCCTTGCCAGAAGTCTAAAGTTCATAGACACGTCAAAGCTCCTCTCGGCACATTCAGTACACCTGACGCTCGATTTGCGCATGTTCATATTGATTTAGTAGGACCACTGCCTACTTCACAGGGC
Source organism: Diadema antillarum (assembly GCF_040938485.1). NCBI lineage: Eukaryota > Metazoa > Echinodermata > Echinoidea > Diadematoida > Diadematidae > Diadema > Diadema antillarum. The sequence goes on along the minus strand of NW_027271018.1, from coordinate 51,586 downwards.
AATGCATACGTTTTCACTTGTATAGATCGATATACGAGGTGGCCCGAGGCAGTGCCCATACCCAACATAACAGCAGAGACGGTAGCTAAAGTGTTTGTCGAACGATGGGTAGCAGTGCACGGCGCGCCGGAAACGGTCACCACAGACCGTGGAGTTCAATTCGAATCACGCCTATTTGAGCAATTAACGCGGTTGTTAGGCACGACTAGGATTCGCACTACCGCCTATCATCCGGCAGCAAACGGGATGATAGAGAGATTTCACCGCCAGATGAAAGCTGCACTAAAAGCAAAGAACGACCCCTCCCACTGGACTGAGCATATCCCGATCATCTTATTGGGCATTCGCTCTACTGTAAAAGATGACCTCAAGTGCTCCCCAGCCGAACTTGTCTACGGCACGACACTGCGCTTGCCCGCTCAGTTTGTTGCTCCTCAGCAGACCACTGTCGACCCGAGCGACTATGTTTCTCGATTTCGTAACCACATGTCTCAATTCACACCTACTCCGCCTCGCTCCCAACACACGACTACTCACGTGCCGACAGACCTGCACACTTGTTCTTATGTTTTTGTCCGTGTTGATCGAGTTCGTAAGCCCTTGCAACAGCCCTACGATGGGCCTTACAAAGTGTTACGACGCAACGTTAGGCATTACACACTCGAAATCAATGGCAAGAAAGAGCAGGTGAGCGTCGATCGCTTAAAAGTCGCGCATGTCGAGAGCAGCAGCGCGCCGGACGATGTAGTAGTGGCTCGCGACACAACGCGTTCCCCACTCGAGTCTTCCCCAGCGACGTCGACGGCGTCGGATACGCCCGCTGCGAAGTCGGATCCACCGGTCCGACAAACGAGATCGGGGCGCCACGTCAGATGGCCGGCGCGTTATGTGGTATCGTTAGGATAACGTTATTTCATTTGTTTACGAGGCGTCTGCCATCACTCTTGATCATGTCGAGGTTTTAAGGCAGATTTAATTAATTAATGTGAATACTACGTGACTGTCATAGGTAATTAGTATGTATGTTATATGTGTACGCCTTGGCCGTATACAGTTTGTACAGATTTTTTTTTTTGTGTGTGTGTGATAATTTGTTATCATCCTAAGTTTCTTTTGCGTGATCTCAGAGTTACCCCCGTAGAAGGAAAACTTACCACGGGCGAATTCACTGCAACCAGATACACTAAGTTTTCGTATTTTTTATCTACATGTATATTACTTTGTGTGCTTTCTGCGATACTCTAAATGTAGTACATTGTATAACGCTTAGGGGCTGCCATCGCAGAACGACACGAGCAACATGACATACACTTTTTTTTGTGTGTCATACTTGGCCAATATGCTTTGTTTGTACTTTCCGTTACAAATGTTTATCTGTTGTATTATTATCGAGTCCGTGCTATAATGCATGGTCCGTGCTTGAGGCCGTTGAACCAACACACAGTTCAGTCAGATCGACCTCATAGCATATTATTATGTACAGTATTTTACAATAAGTTTTGTTAGCTTTAAAACAACCTGCATACCGTCCTCAATGGTATACATGATCATCGTATTGATATTGTGTTTTTGGCAGGTAGTAAAACGGTGTACATACAGTTATTTTTCCTTTTGTCGTACATCAGTGCTGGTCAGGACTTACGTACTAGGGGGGGATTCCTTGTAGCAGCACGTACCCCGTTAGATTGACAATAAGTCACCGGCCGAGAGAGGGAGCTATTTTTATCGGTATAATCATGTCACTCTCTCCGGACGCTCCCCGATGGCAAAAAGAAACAAAAGAACTAATTTTTGCTGACCAGTCCCTTGACCACGGTTATGTAAAAAGGTACACGTAGGCTTACCCCATAATACTTGCCACGTAGCCCCCTTTCCCTAACATTAACCGTGGACATAGCTTTTTCTCTCACTCTGGCTCCTCAACCTCCAAAGGAGATGGACATAGACCATCGCTCTCCTGCGTCCGATACAAAAGGGAGATGTAATATTATACTTTACAGAGTCAAGTCCATCCCGTATTGAGTCAGTTTTACATTGTACTATAATTCTTGGAGTTCATACAATACATCACATCGGTGAGGTGCATGTTTCAAGCAACATTAATTCTAAATAGTTGTGGAACAATTACTACGAAGATGAGATGCCTTCCTGTCATATTTGCGGACACTGCATGAGGCTTGCATCAAAGCTCATCATCTCGCATCTCCTCCCATCGACAACCCCGTCGTCAATGACTAAGGATGAACTTCATCTATGTCCAGCTCACCACGAATTAGCGTAAATTTATTGTGAATCTCCAAGTGGGATCGCATCCTTAACAATCGATGTCAACGCTATTGATGTGAGTGCCGGGCGACGACGAGGCGGTGAACACCGGTCCCGTTCCAGACAGTGCGTGTACACGTCAGCATCTCGACCCGGAGTTCATCGTGGCAGTGCACACTGCAGTTCGCGATCGCGATTGAGGTCCCCTTTGGAGAGTGACGTGGCCGCTATTTTACCCTGGAAGCGACTTGGGACTCTGTTCGGACTGTCGCGGTGGTTCGTAACTTATGCACCCTTTTATTTGTATTACCGCTCCTAATAATTATAATCATATGTATGTCCCCTCAATTTTAAGACCTCCTTTTAAACGTTTTGACCAAATATAATTTGGTGTGATTGCTCATGGAGAGTCGTAAATAACCAATACCCTGATTGATTCATATTCTGGGGGAAATACCCTATAATTATCACCTGCGTGTGATATAATGATGTACACGGCAATAAAGCGTGTATAGTATTGAAACCTTAAATATTCTGTTGTCAACGCCCGTTATTACAATTAGTAAATCGAGTCGAATCACAACTCAAGACGTTGGAATATGGCTGTATGATGAGAGTGTGTTTGGTGTGTAGTTTGTGACACAACAAAAATAATATCTTGCCACATTAACACGCCCCGAGGCCTACCTTCCAACAATACATACCGTTATATACTGTTCATACACGGCACCTGCACATCAGAAACCAAAACACACAGAACACTGAATCAATATCAGTGTGGTTCATAGTCAATCAACACATTGTGTAATAATGCCACCATTACAAAATATGTTCAGTCTAAGTCTTTTAATTTTTTTTCCCATTTAATTTGTCTGGTAACTACAGTCCTAATGGCTTAAAAAATGCATTACACTGACAGTCTTACAACTGTCCAACCGTCCAACCTGCCACCAGCCACACTGTAATCACTATGGCTATAATAGCAAACACGCGACAATATACTGACAACATCATTTATGGGGGGGGGGGGTGGGGGCTGTGCAGCACAGAACACTGCCTACAACATCATGATTAAGAATCCCTAAGGCTTTGGATGGAGTGGAATCTACGCCTCTTGGACTTTGTCCACAACACTCCCCTTATGACTCTGTTAATGACATGCAAATTGAACGCATTTTTGGTACACAAAATGAATTATCTTGAATCACACAACACTGGCTCGAGTCTGCCAAATTCTGCTTCTTGAATCCATAATCTCGTGCACACACACACACACACACACACACACATTTCTACAATGAAAATTTTACAGCTACAAAATGTAGAGGTATCACTGGTTAAAGCCACACATGCATAAAACACACCCACAAACCATTCTCTTATATATGACCATTTTACTGAGGAATCAATTGGTCTATGGCCAGTCAAACAAAGAAAACTACACATAAATTGGCTGATTAAACTCATGATATTTACGGGTTACATATGTACATAAAACCAGGAGACGGGCAACACCAGCATGCTTGCTTTATGAAAAGCATGCTGATATTTTAAAGGCTATTCCTGTCTATGAAAGAAATGCTGCATTATATAATGACTGCATGCAAAATATCACATGGGCTATACCTTGCCCAGTATTGCACAGGCCTTGCAGTATACCAGTTTGGTACAGTTTGTACATATACATTTGTATACCGTATACATATGAATTTATTTGAAGAAAGGAAACCTTATTTTGTAGCAAAACATGATCTACATTTAATATTATGCGCCCTGAAATGAGCTCTTCTTTTCAGTCTAGGAAAGGCACGCTGAAATACACTGTAAACCCTATATGGTATTGGGACATTGAGAATATACTGATTGGGAGATGGTAATCAGCCTGTCGCTTCCTTCCTGGAACCTGATGTGCCTTTGTAATAGCCATAAGGTCGTATCTCAAGGCAGCAAGTTAATTGCCTCCGATGCATCGCATTCTACAATGTACATTATAAATTTCTACACAAAGAAGAAACAATGCTCTTCTGATACACCACCCCGACCTACTCATCATGCATCATCCCTTGCAGCCAACAGTGACTCACTCACATAATGTAGTTATGGAGGACAGACCGTACACCATCGTACAATGTATTTCTCTTTTAAAACTGAAACAAAAAATAAAGACAACAGGCCAATCTGCATCCATGGGGCTATAAAATTCAATCTGATTTCACCACAACAGTTGTACTATGAAACATGATATCCTCAAATTAGACACCAAACTCAAATTTTTGATCAAATTTCCTTCCATCCTGATGATTTAACTTGGCTCGCTGTCAATTTTTGTCCCTATCACTAATTCCAATAATTCTAGTCCACCACCACAAATCAAATCCGGCAATCATATTCTCCCTTGCGCTAAGAGGCAATCAACTTCTATGTGAGATTCCTCCCTTTCTATAAATGCAAAATATTTCATCTCTGATTTATTAATAATGGTATCTTTCATACATGAAAATAATGCTTAAATATTGCAATAGAATCAGTGCAATGGTTCAAATTACATGCTTTTTGGTAATAAAGAGGTTTTTGTACAGAAATTGTACACATTTGCTCAGGATGACTGAGGGATCATGTATTTTCCAAGCCTTCTATTACAAAACTAGATAACACTACCCAAAACAACACACACACGTACACACAAACACAATCTTCTGGAATGGAATGGTATAGAATTGGGTGAAGTGAGGATTCAGCCTTTAACTTTTTGGAAGATACTTTACACTATAGATAACATTCTATATGTCAAAGAGCATACAATTCTAATGAGGAATTCAAAGATTATTTGACGAAAATCAGTTTTGAAGTGGCGAAGATATCCAAAAACAAAGTAAAGCAAAGCAATCCTTAAAAAAAGGTGGGTCCCACCTTTTATCAGGATGCTTTTGTATATCTCAGAACCAAATTTCATCAAATAAACTTTGAATTTCTCTATAAATTACATTGCACATGTTCTTTCATATTTCAGAAGAGGCTTCTCATTATCTTACAAAAAAAGTCAGAAACCTGAAACCCCATCTCAACCAAAACTACACCATCCCTTTAAACCCCACAGCAAAAATCTCCTTGATATTGATTTTTCAGGCAAGCAGCTAAAGACACCATGATGTTTTCTACAATGCTGTAGTTCCCATATGCATTTTGCTACCCAACAGATATCAATGTCTCAGATGTCTTGTAGGAGTTGCCATTGTAGCAGGAATAATGCATCCTATCATCTAAAACCTAGCTGTAGCCACATTTGCTGATACACTGTAGGCCAGTAACAATACAATGACATGTATACTGATCGAACTGCACAATATTAAAAACAGACAAAAAGTTTGAAAATATATGTGTGTGTGTGTGTGTGTGTGTGTGTGTGTGTGTGTGTGTGTGTTGCGTGTATGTGTGTGTGTGTGTGTGTGTGTGTGTATGTGTGTGTGTGTGTGTGTTGGTGCATTTAGGTCTTGAAAGGGATGGTACAGTTTTGGTTGAGATGGGGTTCCAGGTTTCTAACATTTTTTTATGATGAATTTTTGTGATTTTTAACGAGAAACCTTTTATGAAATATGAAAAAGCATAATTCTTCTATGAAGAATTCAAAGTTTATTTCATGAAAATTAGCTTTGAAATGGCCGAGATATATTTAAAAAAAAGCAATCCTAATAAAAGGTGGGACCCATGTTTTATTAGGAACAACCAATACTATTTTACTATTACATGAATAGTTATATACAAACTTATCAAAGTTGTAGCTGAGAAATGCTATGGCAAATCTTTTCGTAACCTCAGCAATATGTCCCATTGTTAAGTGTTGCCACCTATCATTACAGTAACAATGCAGTCTAAACCATCAATACCATTTTTATTTTGGCAATTCCTAAAACAGATAACGAGATTTTAATATTTCCTTTATCTTCAAAGAGAACAATAATATCTTACTTTTTATGTGACAGCTAAGGGCCTGAAACACGATTAATTTCTTTCAACAAAAGAATAGAAACATCAGTTATCTTTGAATGTCATTATTATGATGTTTTTGTCTTTACATTGTAACATCTCGTTGCCTATGTACTTTTGTATAGTGTATTGCAGTGTATAGCATATTAACCATACTTAAAGGGAAGGTAAACCCAAAGAGCAATGTGGATTGAGTGAAAGCAGCAACATTAGTAGAACACATCAGTGAAAGTTTGAGGAAAATCGGACAATCGATGCAAAAGTTATGAATTTTTAAAGTTTTGGTGTTGGAACCGCTGGATGAGGAGACTACTAGAGGATATGACGTATGAGTGGACAACAATACAAAGAAAATATAAAGGAAATTCAACAAAAATTCACTTTTCTAGAATAATGAAAGAGCAGTGGACCAACCGCTTTCAAAAAGCAGGGGGAATAATTGCTACCCTTAACATATGTCAATATCAAGTTGATGGAATTTGTAATTTTCATGAAATATGGATTTTTGTAGTATTTTCTTTATATTTTCTTGGTATTGTTGCCCACTCATACGTCATAACCTCTAGTAGTCTCCTCATCCAGCGGTTCCAACACCAAAATTTTAAAAATTCATAACTTTTGCATCGATTGTCCGATTTTCTTCAAACTTTCACTGATGTGTTCTACTAATGTTGCTGCTTTCACTCAATCCACATTGTTCTTGGGGTTTATCTTCCCTTTAATTCTGTCCACTAGAGCACAACACTTGGTGACATATGGTTGGATTCTTACCGCATAAAGGTCACTCTGTCATGCAAAAATATCTTGGCACCAAGGAACAGTACAGATGACTGAAAGAATACACACACACACACACACACACACACACACCATGTTCATTGCTTTTGTCTCAGTTAATTAAGCGGCTGGAATGAAATACCTTTGAGAGCAAGTAGCCAAGCTCAGTGCTCGGGCCGTGAAAAATCATAAACGTTACCTGCACACATTACCTTAAATGTGAGAGAAGCATGTACATCAGCACTGCGTAGGAAATTGACAATCAGGATGAATTACAGAAATCAGCGATTCAAAACTGTGTTCATCATGCATAAATTAGTCATCAGCGTCATGACACAAGAGAAGAACATACGTTGACTTTGTACAGTAATCCAGCAAGCGTGTTGCACAGTGACGTCCGTTTGCTACAGATGGAAGGCTCTGAGCAAGTTCTGAGACGACAGGCCAAGATTCACTGTACATATGGTGTCAGCCATGCACCATGCTTAACGAAATCAAAATTGTTCTAATTTGGCAGCCTGTTTTAAGGGATGACATCTGACACAACAGGAAAGACAGTGTCAAAGAGTTATCTTGCAGGTTGGCGAATGTGCTTCCACGGACTTGTTCTGAGATAAATGCATTACAAGTGTCAACCTGACCGACGTCTTGCAGACGAGGCAGGCCAGCTACACTGTAGACCACAGAGGAGGGCCGAGCGACACGACAGCAAAATAAAGCGTGACTTCCCTTCACTCGAGCAACTCAGACACATGTCCATCCTGAATCATCGCATCATTAATAACAAAAAATTGTGCCGGTACCGGCACAGCAAAGCATACACACAGTATGCACAGGCAGAGACCGGGCATCAATGCGTAGAGCAATCTGATGATAAATAGCCCGCGTTGGCAACGCATGATGGGGTCCCAGCGAGGAGTGCCTTGAACAGATTGCTCTGTCTCTCAAGCACAATCACTATCTATGTACAGCAAATCATCCAAACATTTGATACTTCCTTTTTGTTGGGGGGGGGGGGAGGGTTATCTTTAGATTATAGGTAAGACAGAGTTTCCATACAACTGCAAAAACTGTCAATTTTTGCTCTGAAATGGACACATTAAACATGAAATATGTGTAAAATAATGCTGTGATTACAAGACTTCAGTTGGGTAATGATGAAATTGCACAATATCTCAAAACCAAAAAGGTATGTCGACAGTATTGCAATCTGTGAACATATCTGATCATGGTTGCTTTTGGAAAAGGCAAAAAAATAAAAATAAAACAGTGCCCTCTTCATCCTTTTTTCAGAAAGTTAGGATGAGAAACCAATAATATTTTTACTTGGCCTGTAATTAAAGAGCGCTTGGCAAATCTACAACCTTGTAAAAGGACATTAAAAGGACATGTCCATAATGCACTGTCGGAGCAATTGTTAATGGCAATTGATAACGCACTGTGAAGTGAGATGTAAATTGCATTCTTCAAATAAAGATTTGGTTGGAATAAAGGATGGTCGCTGAATGGGATTCACTTCCTTTTAGGAAAAAGTGCACAACTACATATGTACCATCTGGCATATACCATGTTTTCTACACAGAACAAGACGATCTCCAAGTACACTGTACAACAAAATAATGCATTATATCTGTATGCTTTAGCAATTAAAACTAGGAGATTACTTGTACCGTATCAAATCTTTCTTTTAACTTGGTGACTTCCCAAAGTTTGCTTTTCAAGTAACATCGAGAAAGATGTACATTTTTACTGTACAAATGTGTATTGTATGATTCACAATAAAGAGAAACCAAAAGTGTAGTTGGAAATTCTTTTGCATTGCCTCACATTTACAGAACCCCCTGAGACTGCTGATTATTACACCATAGCTGCATCAAAAACACTTTTCAGGGGTGTTTCTTTGTTTGTTGCCAACCAAGCAAACAAACCCCATTTCCATGGAAACAGAGTATGATCTAAGCCCAAGAGTCTGCACATCATCTGATCAATATCTCATGGCGTCTATTGCAACACGTTTTGGGGATTGCCAACCTCCTCGTACAATTTATGTCTGCACATGAGAGGAAGGTACCAGTTCAAAACTGAATACCTGGTACTGCAACTCCTTTTGCCTAAATACAACTTGTAAAGTGCCTGTAATTGAAAAAAAAAAAAAATCATGACCTTCCACAATGCACAAATTATGTGCCCTATTGCATGAATTTGAGTGAAACTATGTATAGTTGTACACGTATCTACAATGTATTAAAAGGCCAGGTCACACTGCCCAAAAGTCGCGTAAACGCATGAATCACGCAAGAAATATGATTTTGCGTGCTTATCCGTCAAGAATTTTCGCTGATTTACGCAATGAAAATCACCGATGAATTGCGCAAGAACTACGGAAAGATGACACAAAAATCACTAACAAACCACGCACTCCCAGCGCATAGGCACGCAAAGGCCCCAAACAGGACAAATTTGTGGTTGTGCGCGATGACCGAGGTCCACGGAAAACCACGCATAATCTGCGCATTATCACTAATGAACTTCATATGAATTGCGCATGATTGGGGCATGAACGCGATAGCGGCAACATTTTCGCGAACAATCACTGATATTCCATGCATTGTTCACGTAAGAACTACGCAAACTACACAAAAATTACGTAAAACAGCACAATACTGCGTAACTTTTACGCGAAGCCGAGTTTTGAGCTGTTCAAAACCTGGAATCGCGTAAAGCGCCGATCCAGTGCACATCGGTGGACAACTACGAAGGTTCCACGTCAGACAAACTCATGAAATGCGCAAATCGCGCATGTATCGCATAAGGCTCAAATTTCTTACGTGATTCATGCGTTTACGCGACTTTTGGGCAGTGTCAGCGGGCCTTTAATCTTAATGCACATCCTTTCCCAAGTGAATGATATGTAAATCTTTCAGTCATCCCGACATGGATGAAAAACTGCCAGGGCTTATCATGTTGCTCAAAAATATAACATTAGGAGCATGACTCTGCTTGAAGATATGAGATTCACGACAAAATCTACACAGGGCAGAAGAAAGGGTGAAAGTGAGGACACTGCCCCCCCCCCCCCCAAAGAAATCACAAATTCTATCTTCAAAATGCTACCATGCCCAGTACAAATGTACAGTATCTCGGTAATCAATACAAAATGTCTGACCTTCGCCATGACATTACTTGTATCAAGATGCATATACTGCACTCTCCCAAATACCTCATGTTTGATGATCACTTTTACTTCTTCTGTCAGTAGTGTCAGGAACACAAAGTTTACGAACAGCACCACCATTCTCAGAAGAACAATGCTCAAAAGCAAACTCTGGTACATATCCATATCAACATCAACAGGATGAAATAAGACAATACAGATGGAAGCCTCTCAGCTGCACTGCTGTACTAGGGGGATGCTTAACCACTGTCCATATGGATGTGCTAGATGAGGTTCCTCACCCGCCGCGATGACGTACATCTAATGCACAGTCCTACATGTGTATCTAGACTTGAAGGGATGGTATAGTAATTGTGGAGGTGGAGGTATTTGGCTTTGAGCTTTTTGTGAGATACCAAGAAACCAATTTTGAAATAGCATAGTGCATACCATTCTAAGAGGAATTCAAAGTTTATTTGATGAAAATCGGTTTTGGAATGGCTGAGACATCAAAAAATAGAGTAATTCAAAACGACCGTAGCAGAAGGTGGGTCCAACCTTTTATTAGTATTCCTCTGTTTTGAATACTGGTATCTCAGCAATTACAAAACCAATTTTCATTAAGTAAGCATTGAAATCTTCTTGGAATTACATTTCTTTTTCTCATTTCATAAGAGGTTTTTCATTATCTCACATCACAAAAAATGAAAGAAATCTGAAGTTACCGGTAGGTCTTAACCAAAATGTTACAATCCCTTTAAATAGAAAAATTGGCATCTGATGAATATATTGCCCTTAGCAGCTGATTGAAATATATAAAATTTGGATACAATTTTCAAGGAAAAAGACACAGCTACCAGCTTGTTGACACAATAATTATACACTAATAGCAGGGTGACTAGGATTACCAGCGAATGCATCCATTTGCCTGCACATTGCTGTGCTAGAGCATGTGACCCCCTACCATGCAGTATCGGGTATGTCCCCATGAAGCCAGACGTACTCTCTGTGGAACTTTTCTCTGATATACAGACTGATCTTTCCTTCTGGATTCGGACCTCTCCTTGATCACTGGACAGGCATCATATCCACTGGACCACCAAGCTTTAGGGGTCATCCCATGAGACCCACGAGTCATACAACTCATAAGTTCCACATTGAAAAAAATGCCTGTGAGTCATACAGTCCTTGAGTTCGACACAGGGCAAATAAGGCCCATGGATGAGTTCAGAGACTCCAACCCCAAGCACCTTCTGATCTGGAGATTCTCCCGCCCGAAACCCCTAGCAAACGGGAGACTCCAAATTGATGTGTGCGAAGCGCGAAGTTCCTAGGATTCTAGATGTTCTCTGGTGCTATCTAAGGCTTATTTTTTCAACATACGATAGAAATAAGTAAGAAATCCTTTCCACCGGGAGACACAGAGCCAGGGCGGGAGAAATCAAATCTCAAACGGGAGAACGGGAGATTGTGCAAAAATGGGCTTTCGGCGGGAGATCTCCCGTCGAAAACGGGAGAGTTGGAGTCTCTGTGAGTTCGACACTAGGTAAAGACAGCCTATGAGCTCGACATTACATTTACAACATGGGGCTTATACTGTGTCGGTCTCGTGGGCCTTGTTTGCTTAATAGTGTCGAACTCATGGGCTGTCTGACTTGTGGGCTGTATAACTTATGGGCTGTACGACTCTTGGGCTGTATAACTCGTGGGCCGTATGACTTATGGGTGTTGGTTTCATGGCATGCACCCAAGCTTTCACAGAGACTCCAACTCTCCCGTTTTCGACGGGAGGTCTCCCGCCGAAAGCCCATTTTTGCAAAATCTCCCGTTCTCCCGCTTGAGATTTAATTTCTCCCGCCCTGGCTCTGTGTCTCCCGCTTGAAATGATTTCTTACTTAATATCATTGTACTCCTAGTATATTGAAAAATAAGCCTTAGATAGCACGAGAGAGCATCTAGAATCCTAGAGCTTCCAGGGTCCTTAAGCGGGCCCTGGACCCCGGCCGCAAGGAACTTCGCACTTCGCGCACATCAAATTGGAGTCTCCCGTTTGCTAGGGTTTCAGGCGGGAGAATCTCCCGATCAGAAGGTGCTTGGGGTTGGAGTCTCTGGCTTTCACCCTACAGAAAGAGCTGGTTTCTAAACTGGTCCATTCCTAAACTAGAAATGTCGCTATGGCGACTGGTATGCCTCCGCCATAATGCACGATTCTCCTAATAGGTCTATAGTACATGTGGACAATGTGTGATTACATTTTCACAAAATTGGCAAAATATTAAAATGACATGTTTGTCACAAATGCATCGAATGTTTACCTTCCTTGACCTATGTTTAATTGGATGAATAGGAGAGCATGTACTTTAACTTCGACTTTGACCCTTTCATAAGTTTACGCACTTGAGTAATTTTCAAGGTATGGAGAAAAAGTGCAATTTCTGTATTGAACAGTAAATTGTTATCATTTTCATCCGGCCTTTGATTCATAAGAGAATCACTGTCAGGCAGAACATACATAAATATGTACTAAGTTTAAAGATTACTTGAGCCGCTTCCGAGATATGGAAAAAGTAGTAAGTTCAGCACTTTCACTTGATCTTTGACCTTTTGACCTTTGACCTTCTTGGCAAAAAAAAAAAAATCCCAGAGAATCTCTAGTGGGTAATAGACATGCATACATTAAGTTTAAAAAAAATAATCCTGCTGGCATTGCATAAATATAAGGAAAATAGTAAAATTTCGAAGTATTGCCCTTGACCTTTGACCCCTGACCTTTGACCCCATAAACCCCAAATCCCCTAGCTAACTACTGACAGTCAGTACATGCATGTATACTTTGTTCCATAAAGATACTTTGAACAATTTCCAAGATACAGAGAAAAAAGTGAAATTTTAACATTTTACTTGACCTTTTGACCTTTGACCTTTTTGACCTCATGACCCCAAACTTTCACCAAAGAATCTCAATTGGGTAATACATGTATACACTAAGTTTCAGGAAAATATCTTCAGGCATTGCATAGATATGGGGGAAATAGTGCAATTTTAAGCATTTGACCTTGACCTTTTGACCTTTGACCTTGAGCATGTGCACCCAAAAGTTGATAGGCACAACTTCACCCCCTAATACACATACATGCCAAGTTTCATTAGTCTACCTCAAAAGGTTTTGATAGTTACCCTGTCCACAAAATTCATTACGGACGGACGGAAGGACGGACGGACGGACGGACGGACAACCCGAAAACATAATGCCTCCGGTACCACTTCGTGGCGGAGGCATAAAAAGTAACTGGTCCGACAGTGATTTTTTCTGGTCAGGGACCGTCAGATCAGTGCCAGCATGCAGCATGCATGGCAGCGTTGTCACTGGCGTAGCCAGGGGGGGGGGGCGATGGGGGCGGTCGCCCCCCCTAAGATTTGGACCGGGGATTTGGGAGGCGGAAAAAAAAATGCGTGTATACTGTATGCATGCACATGAAGCGGGTCTCCTTTGCAACCTTTCATCAAATAAAATATCTTTTTGAATATTTCACTCAAAGTGTGCACCAGATTGTTGAATTTCAATTCAAAATATGCAAAATCGCTCGTGCTTGGGAGGGGATATCCCCCTCCCAAACCCTCCCCCACTGTGCCTCTTTCCCTAGCTTAGTACACTACACTTAGTACACTACACTTGAGTGCACAAGACTTATCACTTATATTCCGAAAACTGAAGGTTCCCTCATGTATAAGGGGAATTTCCCCTTTTAATCGACCCTTTCCTCCCTCAGTCCCCCTCCTCCATCAGTTTTTTTTTGTGTGTGTGTGTGTGTGATTTCCCAAATTTTGATTCCATCAAATATGCGTATACGAGATATCTCAATTTCAACCTTAAAAAGGCAAAAGCTCCATCGGAAGGGAAGGGTGGAGATAACACTCGCCCACGCCTTCTCCCTGCTCGCCCGCCTCTCCCCCCCCCCCCTTTCTGCCATACATAGAAGTAGACTGTGGCTATACCCAGATCGCTTTATTTCAATTCTAAAAACGGGGGAATCCCCCTTCCCCTAAGCTCTACCTCACGAGACTTTATACATACACACAGAATGTGATGGTGCACATTCGGAATAAGAGCTAAATTCCGTGATTTTAACACTTCGATGAAAAAGTATTGCACCAAAAATTTGCACCAGATCGCTGAATTTCAGGTCTGAAAACGCAAAATCACCTTCGCGTGGGAGGGGATATGCCCCTTATCTACACCCTCGTGTGCATGCTTTTTCTGTTTGATTGCTGAACAGACAGCGTTCATGATATTCAGTGTAAGAATAAATACAAGAAGATTATTTAAATGATACCATTTTATAGGCAAATTGTTCAATAATAATCTACACTAAAATATACTGTAACCTTAAACAAGTGGAACTGTTTCAAATCGTTAAAACACGCAAAAAAATGCATCAAATTGCACCATTTGCAACATCAAAATGCAAAAAGTTCTTACCGTGGGAGGGGGACACCCCCCTCCCACACCCTCCCCTCCCCCCTCGCTCGCTCCGCTCGCTCGGGTTCAGTCGCGTTCATGATATTTCGTGAAAAGAATTAATACAAGAAGTGTATTTAAATTATACCATTTCATAGGCAGATTGTTCAATAATAATCTACACTAAAATATACTGCTACCTTAAACAAGTGGGACTGTTTCACGTCGACAAAACGCGCAAAAACATTCATCAAATTGCACCATTTGCAACATCAAAATGCAAAAAGTTCTTACCGTGGGAGGGGGGACACCCCCCTCCCACACCCTCCCCTCTCCCCTCGCTCGCTCCGCTCGCTCGGGTTCAGTGGCGTTCATGATATTCAGTGAAAAGAATCAATACAAGAAGTGTATTCAAATTATACCATTTTATAGGCAAATTGTGCAATAATAATCTACATCAAAATAAACTGCTACCTTAAACAAGTGGGACTGTTTCACGTCGATGAAACGCGCAAAAACATGCATCAAATTGCACTATTTGCAACATAAAAATGCAAAAAGTTTTCACCGTGGGAGGGGGGACACCCCCCTCCCACACCCTCCCCTCCCACTTCGCTCGCTCCGCTCGCTCGGGTTCAGTCGCGTTCATGATATTCAGTGAATAGAATTAATACAAGAAGATTATTTAAATGATACCATTTTATAGGTAAATTGTTCAATGATAATCTATATCAAAATATACTGCTACCTTAAACAAGTGTTACTGTTTCACGTCGATAAAACGGGCAAAAACATGCATCAAATTGCACCATTTGCAACATCAAAATGCAAAAAGTTCTTACCGTGGGAGGGGGGACACCCCCCTCCCACACCCTCCCCTCCCACTTCGCTCGCTCCGCTCGCTAGGGTTCAGTCCCGTTCATGATATTCAGTGAAAAGAATCAATACAAGAAGATTATTTAAATGATACCATTTTATAGGCAAATTGTTCAATGATAGTCTACATCAAAATATACTGCTATATACCTTAAAAAAGTGGGACTGTTTCACGTCGACAAAACGCGCAAAAACATGCATCAAATTGCACCATTTGCAACATCAAAATGCAAAAAGTTCTTACCGTGGGAGGGGGGACACCCCCCTCCCACACCCTCCCCTCTCCCCTCGCCCGCTCCGCTCGCCCGGGTTCAGTGGCGTTCATGATATTCAGTGAAAAGAATCAATACAAGAAGTGTATTTAAATGATACCATTTTATAGGCAAAGATAATCTACATCAAAATATACTGCTACCTTGAACAAGTGTTACTGTTTCACGTCGATAAAACGCGCAAAAACATGCATCAAATTGCACCATTTGCAACATCAAAATGCAAAAAGTTCTTACCGTGGGAGGGGGGACACCCCCCTCCCACACCCTCCCCTCTCCCCTCGCTCGCTCCGCTCGCCCGGGTTCAGTCCCGTTCATGATATTCAGTGAAAAGAATCAATACAAAAAGTGTATTTAAATGATACCATATTATAGGCAAATTGCTCAATGATAATCTACATCAAAATATACTGCAACCTTAAACAAGTGGGACTGTTTCAACTCGTTAAAACACGCAAAAACATGCATCAAACTGCACCATTTGCAACATCAAAATGCGAAAAGTTCTTACCGTGGGAGGGGGACACCCCCCTCCCACACCCTCCCCTCCCCCCTCGCTCGCTCCGCTCGCTCGGGTTCAGTCGCGTTCATGATATTTCGTGAAAAGAATTAATACAAGAAGTGTATTTAAATTATACCATTTCATAGGCAGATTGTTCAATAATAATCTACACTAAAATATACTGCTACCTTAAACAAGTGGGACTGTTTCACGTCGACAAAACGCGCAAAAACATGCATCAAATTGCACCATTTGCAACATCAAAATGCAAAAAGTTCTTACCGTGGGAGGGGGGACACCCCCCTCCCACACCCTCCCCTCCCCCCTCGCTCGCTCCGCTCGCTCGGGTTCAGTCGCGTTCATGATATTCCGTGAAAAGAATTAATACAAGAAGTGTATTTAAATTATACCATTTCATAGGCAGATTGTTCAATAATAATCTACACTAAAATATACTGCTACCTTAAACAAGTGGGACTGTTTCACGTCGACAAAACGCGCAAAAACATGCATCAAATTGCACCATTTGCAACATCAAAATGCAAAAAGTTCTTACCGTGGGAGGGGGACACCCCCCTCCCACACCCTCCCCTCCCCCCTCGCTCGCTCCGCTCGCTCGGGTTCAGTCGCGTTCATGATATTCCGTGAAAAGAATTAATACAAGAAGTGTATTTAAATTATACCATTTCATAGGCAGATTGTTCAATAATAATCTACACTAAAATATACTGCTACCTTAAACAAGTGGGACTGTTTCACGTCGACAAAACGCGCAAAAACATGCATCAAATTGCACCATTTGCAACATCAAAATGCAAAAAGTTCTTACCGTGGGAGGGGGGACACCCCCCTCCCACACCCTCCCCTCCCCCCTCGCTCGCTCCGCTCGCTCGGGTTCAGTCGCGTTCATGATATTCCGTGAAAAGAATTAATACAAGAAGTGTATTTAAATTATACCATTTCATAGGCAGATTGTTCAATAATAATCTACACTAAAATATACTGCTACCTTAAACAAGTGGGACTGTTTCACGTCGACAAAACGCGCAAAAACATGCATCAAATTGCACCATTTGCAACATCAAAATGCAAAAAGTTCTTACCGTGGGAGGGGGGACACCCCCCTCCCACACCCTCCCCTCTCCCCTCGCTCGCTCCGCTCGCTCGGGTTCAGTGGCGTTCATGATATTCAGTGAAAAGAATCAATACAAGAAGTGTATTCAAATTATACCATTTTATAGGCAAATTGTGCAATAATAATCTACATCAAAATAAACTGCTACCTTAAACAAGTGGGACTGTTTCACGTCGATGAAACGCGCAAAAACATGCATCAAATTGCACTATTTGCAACATAAAAATGCAAAAAGTTTTCACCGTGGGAGGGGGGACACCCCCCTCCCACACCCTCCCCCCCCCCCCCTCGCTCGCTCCGCTCGCTCGGGCTCGGTCGCTTCGCTCCCTCGCAGACTAACCGCCCCCCCTAAGATGAAATCCTGGCTACGCCGTTGAGCGTTGTCTAATGCATGATTGTAAATATGCTGACGTCATTTGTGAGGAATGCAGCCACTGATTGGTTGCTACCTTTTTTGTGACAAAATCAACAAGAAACAATAACATTCAAAACATGAAATTCATGTCAGGTTCCAAAAGGCCTCACTATGTAAATATGCTGACGTCATTTGTGAGCAATGCAGCCACTGATTGGTCGCTACCTTTTTTGTGACAAAATCAACAAGAAACAATAACATTCAAAACATGAAATTCATGTCAGGTTCCAAAAGGCCTCACGTCACGGTCTGTGTCACTTTTGTCTTTGGTCTTGCATTCACTCATTCCCTTGCTAGTGTTTATCATATGAAAATCAGATGTACATCAAGCCATGAAATGAGATCAATTATATGTAGATTGATACGTAATATAGACATAAATAGTGTTTAAATTAACAATTTTTTTGTTTTCTTGAAAAAATCTCGCATTTTGATAACTATTTGCATTCACGATTTTCCCATTGTAATGGAGGCTTTGATTCGCCCATCGTTGTAAATAGAGAGCTCACTAGCGCCGAGCCAGCACGCGGCGTCCGCATACATGGAATGGCAGTCATAAATAAAATCACACAACATCCATAGCGACTCCTGCGGCAGCAACCCCGAAGCTGAAAGCAGGCATTGCAAGGTCCATTTCGTGTACCGTTGTTACCACATGCGTTTACGTGAGGTCGATAAATCTTTCTTTCAAAAATTCAGAAAATATTTCAATTTTGAAAAAAGCGAAGTTTCGATACTGCCATATTTTGCGCAAATGTGCAGAGCTACCAAGCATTTACGGTCCGTCTCATGATCTCATGCATGGCACCCATTTTTCTCACGAATCGGGAGCATAGCTTAAAGGATTAAAGTGAGAGTTGCAATTGAAGGCATATTTAACTTTTGTCTTTCAAAATAAGTAAAAAATAGTCACTTAAGTATGCACCAGCTTGCACCATTAAGAGCTAAAGATTGAAAAAGCTCCCTACCGTGGGAGGGCGGACACCCCCCTCCCGCACCCTCCTCCCGCACCCTCCTCTCGCTCAGTCACTTCGCTCCCTCGCTCACGCACACATGAGCACACACCGAGACGCCGAGTCATGAAAATCTCACTCATAAAAATTTTTTGAACTTGGCATCTATGAATGTGGATTATAAGTACAAAACACACCAAAGGTCACGACAAATATTCAGTGTGAAATTTTGACTTAGCATGCTGAACAGATCCTCCTCCTTGGGCTATACTACTAGCGGTAGGTAGCAGACGCAAACCCACGTACAGGAAGGCAAAAGTAGTTCAGGTTTGTGATTCGAACACGTTGTTTGCCATACAAAAGTTGTTTGGCCTTGTCAAAAGGCTACTATTAACCTCTGGATAGACAGAAAAATCTGTCTGTCTGGAGGAGTCTTTTATCATTTTTTTTACTTTATCGGCTCTCCTCTGTACAGGAGGAGATCCGTGAAGCCAGCTGTAGTCTCCGCGGAACATATCTCCGACGACCAGATACAGACCGATCAATTGCAATCTTTTTACATGTAGTTTCGGTCAAACCCTGGCCTTGGGAATGGATATCAGTTGCAACAAACCCTGACCAGTGCTGACATTACCATATGTTTTATTGTTGTTAATGTAAACTGTGTCCCATTGTGTGTATTACGTCTGACGTTAAACCCTGGCTACACTTCCCTAACCGTGGCGTTAGATATCTCTAACCCTAAAATGTAAACTTCACCCCAGCAGTAACACAATGCTAACGTTAGAACTTCAAAACCCAGCACTGCAAAGATCCCTTTCTTAAATTTCACCTTTCTCGTACACAAGTCCAACGTTTATACCACTATTGCACTAATCGTTAGACGGTCTAACTTGTTAGTTGAACTTGAAGTTCTATACTTCTATAGAGAAGATGATCTAGATATTCTAATCCTGATCCGATATGAAACTCAAAACTTATCAAATATCAATTTCTGGTCAAAACTGTGACTCCCTACCAAAATAACTTCCAGCCATTAATTATGATCGTGATGATGCTGATGTTGATCTTGACCGAAAGATCGGTCTGTATCTGTCCGTCGGGGAATGTTCCGCGGAGACTGCGTCTGGCTTCACGGATCCCCTCTGTATACAACGGAGGACGGCGTTAATGGCAAAATACAAAAGAGTCCTCCGGACAGACAGGACAGACGGATCTTTCTGTCTAATGTTGATCATGTTGATGTACTAAACATAAATAGAATCTAACGTTAACGTTATTAGATCCCAAATCTAAATTAGGCTACTTCAGACAATCTAAGTTACACTTACACAGTAAGTAGGAACCCTATTCTAACTTAATTTTAGAAGAGCTCGGCCCTTATTATTATAACTTGAAAGCAGTCAGCAAACTCACCTGTTCGTTTGTGGTCCCATACACATGCAATGTCGTCCTCGCCTCCTCCTCGGCATCCGATATATCTCACACACCCATCAGCTGTGTTTGGTGTGGGCATATGGGGTGGATGAGATCTCTCCTCTCGATCTTTCTGTTGCGTGCAGCTTGTGCATTGTGGGGGAGATGGTGGTGCAGGGGTGTGTAATGACCATGAGACGTACATCGTATGGTTGCCTCGCACTGAGGGCGCTCTTTAATTAAACCATCTCCCCTGTTCGTTTGTGGTCCCATACACATGCAATGTCGTCGTATACCTTTCTGAAAATAAAGTAGATTTTTATCTTTTAAAAATGTGAAAGGAGCAACTATTGGTGACGTCATTAGTGAGGTCATACCAGACTGTGCCCCCATTACATGCTGGATTGTGTGTTGTTGTTGTTGTTGTTGTTGTTGTTGGTAGTGGTGCTTTTTTTTTTTTTTTGGGGGGGGGGGGGGGGGCGGGCGTAGACCGGGAAGACCGTTCTGGTAAATGATTACAAGTAGTTATGTCGCTTATTAGATAAGAATTTAATTCGTCGTTTGTTTATTTGTTTGTTTATTTGTTTGTTTGTTTGTTTGTTTTTATATGGGTAAATGCACTGGCGAGCTCTCTCTGCGGATAATGTGCATAAAAACTCCGATACAAAACTGTCAACTAAACATGTTAAAATAAAGTGTATTTTTTATATAATTCAAAGTGGGGTATATAAGAAGAGCACAACGGGTAAGATCGACGGACCACCCCCTCTATGATTACCATGGTTAGCACCTATATCCACCACAGGCTTACCAAAGTTTCACCCAAGAACCTTGAAATCTGAAGAACATGGTCGACATATGATATAGGAAAAGTGCCTACACATCATAACGATTCATGTAAATATTTATGATGAGACAAATTTTGACATTCTGTTATGATGGTTGATTAATAATGTTGCCACTGATGATCATCAGTGGCAAGGTAAGAGAGTTGACGCTCTTCTAAACTTCCCTTGATGTATAGGCCTAGATGTCGCTGTGGTATCACTGATTTTTGTTTACAAATTTCATTGTCAAATAGACTGTGACTTTCTTTAATCATATATTTTGTGACCTCTCAAGAAATCATTACTCGAGTCTATAGGACTGCCATAATTTCACGGAGCGCACGAATGGTAAATTTGCGAAGGACGCGAATGGCAAAAAAAAAAAAAGAAAAAAGAAAAATAAAGAAATGCAAAAGGTCGCCAAACGAAAGCGGGGTTTCGGAATCGTCGCCAATAATCCTGTTCGCCGATGTCGTTTCAATTTTGGCAAGAATTAAAAAGAAAAAAAAACCGGAAAAAAAAAAACCTTTTCCCCTCACGGGCATTGACTGGGTCGTGACTGCTCTTGATTTTTTTCTCGAAAACGTCATAATTATAGGCGCAATTCAATTCAATTCAATTCAATTCAATTCAATTCAATTCAATTCAATTTAATCAATTCAATTCAATTCATATAGTTTATTTCCAATCAACGAAAATCAAAACATAGTACAAAGTATATACATGTCATGAAATGATATTGTTCAAACATTTGCAAAAGATTCATGTAATATCCGAGATAATATAACAACATATGTTTATATATAATGATTAGGAGGAACAATACATAATACTTCGTGGACGTGCGGAAAATAGATTCGATTATGGAAAATATAGTGATCCACTAAAAAGCAAAGCTTGTGGGACGTGGATCGCTAGATAATATTATTCGAGGGTTTTTTATAGCTATTATATTTGATATAGATATTTAAATCATTTGTAAAAAATATATATGTAGTTATATTGAGATACGCAGGTCGGGAAAAAATATATATAAAATATCAATGTTAATACCCGGACACTGTTCACTGAACCACGTGTACCGGGAAAATATTATGACAAGGACAACACACTCGTACTACACGCACATTACCCACACACACATATAAGACGCGAGACAGTACCGAGAGGAGAGAAGACGGTAACAATACAAGTCTATACGAGGAACAAAAGACTCAAAGACCTTCGCAAGATGGGTTCTTTTTTTTTATTATTATTTTTTTTTTGCGTATAGATGTTTCGCGAAATCCATGAAGTTCTTCTCATCATTTACGACATAAAACCGCAAACTGTTGACGTACCTTTTGAGACATTCTCACGAACGTTTGGCGCTTGTTTTGGACAAATCCACACCCGATGTGCGATGACCTCTGAAAAGCTCCACGCTTTCTACAAATCAAAATCGTAGCATACATCCACTATATAGTGATATGAAACAACTGATACTAGTAACAACAACTGAAGAGTTTGTTCGCAAAAACCGATAAGTCCATATTTGCCAAATGGAGATATTTGCGATTAAAAGTCAAGACAAATAAAGAGAATTATAAGAAAATTTTACTTCTTTTGACCATAACTTCAAAAATGTACCTTTGTATGTAGTGACAAATATATCATTTGAAAGGTATTATTTTGTACTTTATGACAAACACCGTACCACTTCAAAATCTTCAAAAATGGACTTATCGGTTTTTGCGAACAAACTCTTCAACTTTAACAACCAGCAAAAGAGAACGAAATGTTTCGTTCAAAAAAGAAAATCAAAAAAAAAAATCACAGATACACTTAAAATGACTATAAACTCTATAAAGTACGCCAAAATTATATCATTGAAGCCTAAGATAATATGGGGAAATCTGCAACAACAAAAAAAATCAAATCCTTGTGGGGGTACTATTTATAGGTCCTCAAAAAACTGTCGGCACACATGGCACACACATGAGCACAACAAAGAAATGACAAAGAAAGAAAGGAGAAATGCAGGAAAGAGAAAAACTTAAACTTAAGACAGCTATCAACTCTCCTTGGAAACACTTCTCCCATGATTATTCAAAAAAAAAACATTCATGTGCCTTGTTCGCGTTTTCATTGCAGTCTCGTGTTCTTCGTGTTCGTATACACACACGAAGAACAATGGTACACAATATACATTCGCACATAATACGTCGTGAGAACTTCCCAAAAACTGCTCAAGAATGTTATTTCGGCTTCATTGACGGAACGCATTCGGAAAAAAAACAAATGACACCTTTCCGAATGTTGCATTTTTGCCATTCGGATCCTTTGCAAATTGTTATAGACTTACATTGCTATATTGATAACTTTATAGGCCAAATGAAGTTTCCAGAATGTAGTTTGACAATCATTTATTCTAAAAGGCAACATGTTGGGGAGTAGAATTGAAGTATAAACCAACAGTTTTACTGAATTTGTAATTTACATCGATGTCCCTGTAATGGCTATATACTGAAATATCATGAAGTACCTATAACATGAAGTTTGATATAGTTACTGCTTTTAAAAGGTATACCTTTTAAAATGGCCCATGGTAAAATTATAATGATATAATGATATTTTATTCAGACAATAAACATTTTGATCGATTTAATCAACGTATAATGGATGGGTAGAGAATATGCGGCAACATCACATACACCAAAGTAAATTTCCAAATGCGCCTTATGCACGGTTCTTATCCATTGATCAGCGTATTGGCAGGATGGCCTATACGTATATGTCCCCCCCCCCCCAAAAAAAAAAAAAAATACAACGGTACCATCCGCAATGATAACTTTAAAATTGTGAATCAATCCAAATACATTTTCAGGGTACGAAACTATAACTCATTGCCCACATTCTACAGAAAATCCCATTCGATTTGCTTCAGTGGTTAAAGAGAAATGAGGAATTTTGTAGAGGATGTCAGGAATCTCTTCCCTTCTGTCTATTGTGTTCACACACAAGAGCATCCAATCAGACTCATGATATGCTTTGATTAAAACAATCCACATTTCTCTGTAACCCTTGACTAAATTGAATGGGGTTTTCTGCAAAATAGAGCTAAGATGTTATATTTTAAGACCCTGAAGTTACATTTAGACAATAATGGGGTGATATCAATGAGAAAATCTGGTTGTAATTTTTGGGGGACATACTGTATGGCAGACCTATAGATCCACAAAGGATAGAGCAATGTATCAATTGGAAATTGGTATTTATCAAAATTCCAAACTCGGGGGCCTCCCCCTTCGTCTAGGTATTTGAAATTTTTTTATAAATACCAATTGGCAATAATTTCATTCATCTCTTTCAGTGGCCGGAGGGGGGGGGGGGGGCACCGGGGTAGCTTTTGATATTTGAATCTGAAAATTGCGCAGAAGCCCCCCCCCCCCCCCCCCCACCTTGTCATCAGCCCATGAAACGCGGAAGTGGTACGAGAAACCCCCCCCCCCAAAAAAAAAAAAAATGCAAGAGAGGGTTTTTTTTCCTTTTTCTTTTGCTTGTCAGCTAATTAAACCCGGAAGTGGCACCAGAACTGTTTTTTTTTTGCTCCACCTTTCAATTGTGTCATTTATATAATATTATATAATGCATAAATATTAACATTTTAATGCTATGAGTAGGCCTGTACACAAAACACCCCTTCTACCTGTCATGGATACCATGGTAATTCTTCATCTCATGATGATGCACGAAAAACATGGTCGATAAACTGATACTCACTCATACAAGTTAATGGCTTTATAATTTGTGGGTTTGGGCGTATAGAGAGGCACAATAATAGCAATATATATAGAATGCATAACTTCAAGATCGACGAGTAATGCTGCTGAAACGACAGTAATAGATCGTAGAGAAACCATCTGCGATGTATTTCTAATTTCGTCGTCGCCGTCACTGACGTAAATCTGTACGTCAGCATAATCATGACCCTACCCCACCCCCAACGGTACCAGTCTTGCTCCTATCCTATGAATGCATGCAACCCGACGCATCTGCTGGTGCACTGCGTTGACTTTCCGTTCCCGATTCTCCGTGCACACAAAATACGAGCGATGCGATCACCACTTTACCCGTACGTACCTGTACCTGTACCCACCCGCGTTTCGCGTTGCATCGTGTGTGTTTGGAGACAGATCTAGAACAAGAGGACGCGACCCATAATTGTACCGCCAGCTGTTACGCAGGGTCAACCTTTACAATTATTTGTCAGGACCAATTTTCTTCACCAATAATTCTTTCAAGGCGTCTGAAGTAGATCTGTTAGAACATGACATCAATGTTTTCTGTTCTAGTGGCGCTATCGGCGCTCTCTTTCCTCCTTGTAACAGCTTCGTCGATGGAAGATGTAGCCAGTCGACGAAAAGAGTGGGAGCCCTACGGTCAACAATATTTGGAAGATGTTTTGTCAGATACCCGCGCAGAGTGCCCGTCTATTACCACTTTATATTCAAATGGAACCAGCAGAGATGGCAGAAAACTTATGGTTATCATTATTTCAGACAATCCTGGCGTTCATGAAGTCGGTAAGATACTCGTATTGGAATCTGAAGTAGAATTATGTTATTTTCGTGTTGAGGTAGCGCCATCCACAGTGATCATGATGATGGCCCGTCGTGATCGTGGATGGATATGGACTACTAGTATACTTTACATGGCAATACACACTCATGTAAAATCATTTCCATCACGTATTAATACAACTCAAAGTTCTGTATTCGCCTCATACATGTTTGTGCTGTATGAGCAGTAATTGAGCACATGTCTCCAACTTCCTAAAATCGTATCAAACTTGTGATTAGCTGTTTGTTACGCCATCATCTTCTTTTATAGCGTGATGCCACGATGGACTGAATCTGGTAATAAAAAGTTGTAGCTGGACTCCTATCCTACCTAAAAAAGGGAATTGCTTATTGGGCTTTTAACTTTTTGTGAGATACCAAGAAACCGCTTATGAAATAGTACAGAGGCAGAGCATAGACAACAATATAGGGGGAATTTGATGAAAATCGGTATTGGAATGGCTGTGACATTCAAAGACAAAGTGAAACAAAGTCATCGTAATTAGGGTGGGTCCCACCTTTTGAATAATCACTGTGTTTTGGAGATCTCGGCCCGGCCATTTCAAAACCAATTTTCATCAAATAAACCTTGAATTCCTCTTTGAATTACATGCTCTTTCATATTTCATGAGAAGTTTTGCATTATCTAGCCTAAAAATGTTAGAAAAGAAGTTTTATAGGTCTCAACCAAAACTATGTGATATGCATCTGTGTTAAATTGGATAGAACATTATACAAATTACTTGTTAGGTGTTTACAGACCTACACATACGTACAGATTTCTACCAGTAGGGCTAGTAGTGGTGCAATACATTTAATGCATGCACATCTACCTCATGGAAGCCAGAGGCCTGATATCAACTCAAGAAAATATTATTTAGTTGATCCAATAAGTTAAGTTGTGTTGACTCTTCAAAAAATAAGGGATGACCAACTCATTGCACAAATTAGCATGTGTCTTATCTTTTTTCCGATATATCAAGGCTGAAGGTCAAACAGTCACTGTTAAAGGCAGATGGTCCTGGTGGTTTAGTCAAATGCGTACACGGGCGCATGGCGCAAGTTTCCTATAGAGACCTACGCTTTAGCCCATTTCCCCGAGTCCGAAGAAGTCCGATCCACTGTAGTCATTGGTCTGATCACAGTTCGGCTCATGATTAGGCTGAGGGGGATGACAGCTTAAGCCATCTTCTTTTGTGATGTTATAATAAGAAGCACATAAATTATGTACACATCCTGGCATTACTACGGACTGCGTGATGCGCATAGAAGACGACAAAGGCAACGTTACTAATACATGTAGCAACACCTATGCGCTTTAGATACTCTTGATGACAGCTCAACTTTGGCAATCTTTGTATCAATGCTAACGATGATCGGCAGTAACATCAACAGCGCCCTCTACACTACCGGGACTATGTGCCTTTAATTGCTAGCAGCATGTGTACAGTTTGTATGTTTTACTGTAATTAGTGAATCCCAGGTGCCAGACAAGTGCTGCGCTACTACACATGTAATAATATGAATGATGATGTCAGAAATAATAATGGCAACGATCTTACTCAGTAGTAGGGCTACTGATGATGATCTCATTGTCCTCACTGTAACAATAACAATGACATGTACAAAAATGTATAGTAATGATGAAAATATTTATAATGATAGTGATCAGTGACAATGTACAATGTTATTGTTCATACAATATTATTCCACCACAACTTGATACTGTAAAGTCCATTTACAAAGATTGTTTAAATTACATGTATTATTACTGACTCAAAAATCACACCCGCACACACTACAGTGTACAACTACAAGATGACTGAACATTTGCTCCTGAGACAATTGGTTCAGTCTTATTTTCTCCAAGGATTTACAAAGTAGAGTGTTAGGGTTACATTAGGGTGTGATCTGTTAAGATTTAAGATTTTTAAATATAATCATTTTAATTCAATGTGAGGATAAGGATTAGGGTTATGTTCCAGGGTAGGGGTTATGTTTGGCTTAACATGCAGATATTTCATGGGAGCAAATTTGTCGCAGGGGCAAATGTCATGGAACCTACCTACAAAAACTTTGCAGAGTATTCTTGATACGGCCAATTCAGTAACACCAATAGCAACTAGTAGTGTGCCCAGTATGACACTTGATTGTCATGATGAAGGATTAGTAACAATCTATAGCAACAGGCTTCATATGAAGAGTGAGATGGCAAACAGGGTAAAAGTAAAATGCCATTTTCGAACATTTCAATGATGAGTTCATCATCAGATAGAGCAAAATAAAGCCTTTCACATGATACAATGTATCTGTCTTGTTAACATTACAAGAATTATTCTTGAAGTTACAATGTACAATGTATGATTGAAAATATCCCATGTTTCCTTGTTCATCACAAGAAATAATTTTGAAATTACAGTTATTGAAAATATCCCACAATTTCTTCTTATCTTTTTTGTTTCCAATGTTTGTTTCTTTGTGTGTTTTTTTTTTCAATTACAGGAGAGTGGAATTAAGTTGTTTTGCAGTCAAACTTTTCATATATTAGCCATTGTCAGTTGCATTTAATTGTTCAGCTAATTAAACTGAGGTCAAGCAAATTCCATCCATACATGTACAGCTGTCCATCTGTGTATTCTAGCTGTATGAATATTCTGTGTGTTCCGTGTGAACTACAGTACTTACATGTATAATAGCAAACAGAACATGCCAACATTCAGTCGCTTTTTAAAAGCACGCTAGGGATATGGGGATAATGCAAGTCAAGGCCCTTTGTTACCTGTACAAATGTATGTTCATTGTTTTCTGTCTGGAATCTGAGCTTGTGAAGCTCTCATGGAGTACAGTAAGCATGAACAATTGAGGTCAACACCCACAGTGTACAATTGTAATAGCCGTGAAATACAAACAATACATGAAGTTATACAATATGTACAATGTACTATATATTGTCATTTGTACGTGTTCAAGTAGCAGGTACAGTACACATTGATCAATATCTTATGAGAATTGTCAAGGATATCAAGTACATATACACAGTGTACGACATGTGTACAGTATACATGCAATATTGTAAGTACAAAATGATGTGTTACAATGTAATTACATAAATGTATAAATAATACGATGTGCTTTGACAGGTTATGAATTCAACCTTTGATCCCAAATGCAATACTACTGCAATGTAAGTAATATACAGTGTACCGGTATCACAACTGCAACATGACTCCAAATGCCTTTATGTAAAGATTTTTGATTATTTTTTTTTCTCTCTCTCTCTCTTGCTGAGGAAAAAGCACCATGAACTTAAACAACAACAAAAACAAAACTGAGTGGTAATGCTGTGTTTGAAATTTTTCAAAACTGGCTACAACAGTGTGGATTTAGCTTTTCAGTTATGTAAAAGTACAAATGTAAATGGCTGTAGCATCTTCTGATATGGCTTTCACTTAGGAAACAGAAAAGTGCTGTACAATTGTACATACAGTTGTAGTGTATTTGTAATGTCCTTGTCAAAATTGATACAAATGTTGCAAATTTTCACACCAGTGTTTTTTTTTTTTTTTTTTTTTTATGCCCATCCTGGTAAGATGAAGTTGATGTTTTGATTCCACTGAATCATAATAAATATGTGTTTAAACATACAATACATTGTATGTGTACATGTACATGTAGCGAGCAAAAATTTTCACCAAACTTGGCAGGTGTCATCCCTAGGAGGATAGAATCTCAATTCCTTCAAAAAGTGGACACCATGCCCCACCTGGGGGCCCGAGAGGGCCCAAACCCCACAAATTAAGGAATCTTTAAAAGAAAAAAAAAATCAATCTTCTTGTCTAGAACTACTAGAAGTGATAGAGCTAAGGTACAATACTCTGATGAAATACATACATTGTAGTAAATTGATGACTGTTGTTGCAAGTTGGTACATGCCAGAATCAGGGGTGCTCTCCCCCCCCCCCCCCCCCCCCCCCCCCCCCTTGGGACACAGGTTAGGGGGAGGGATTGGATTGGTCCAATTGAGAACATTTGAGAACATGTACAATTGTACATGTAGATTGTACATGTTCTTTTTGAAAACCCCCTGGTGAATTTTCACCAAACTTGGTAGGTAGCATTCCTAGAGGGTTACAGGACCTCAAATTGTTCAACTGGGCACCATGCTCACGTTGGGGTCCCTAGGGAGCCCAACACCCCACCCCCCCCCCCCAAAAAAAAAAGAGAGGAATATTTACAAATCTTCTTCTCAAGAACCAGAAGTGATAAAGCCAAGTTAATATCGAATTAGTACATTGATGACAGTATTTTCAAGTTTGTTCACTGCAGATTCAGGGGTAGGGATCCAAATGTGGGCTTAACTTGTACATTTTCATCTTTTTCTTGAAAACACTATAATGGATTTTCACCAAACTTGGCAAGTGTCATTCCTTGGGGGATAGGAACTCAGTGTGTTTGAATTGGCACCATACTCCTCTTGGGGTCCCAGGGGGCCCAAACCACAAAATTAAGGAATTACATTTATATTCAATAATACTGTAGAATCAGAAGTGATAGAGCTTTTAAAGTATTTGTTTTTGTTTTTGTATTTCAAAACTGCACAGTCCAACTTTAAAGTACAGTGTACTTGGCAAGTATTTTTACGAGTGCGATGGAATATGCAAATGGACACCATGCCCCCAGCTCTCAAAGCTGCCCCCGCCCTGAGTTTCCAATGTCTGCAAGAATGCATGAAAGGTGAACTTGTAATACTCAAGTGAGCGCAAGACCCTTGGGTCCCTTGTTGGCCTACACTGTAGTTTCTTTTTCGCAAAATGTGCGAAAATTTTCACTTTTTCAGTACACTGGAGACTGTATAACCTTGTGGCAGATGGTCCCGCCAATACAAGTAATTTTGAAATGAGTTCAGTTTCACCCACTCCATGCTTGCACAGCTGTATTGATATAGTATAATGTTTAGTACGTTCAGTAACCCATATTTGATTATTTACCATACTACTGTATGTGTACGATATGACAAAAGTATGTGTATGCATGTAGAAATGTAGGCAGAGCAGACAGCAACATCAAGTTTTCAGCATTGCACCAAGATATTGGGTTGGGCCGTGAACAGAAATTATAATTTTTCTCAAAATTTAACCACTCAGTCATGAAATTGTTGGGAATTCCTGATTCATGAAATACATTGTACTGTATGCCTTGCTAACTGGCATTTACAGTATATGATGTACATGTTTTGTAAAGTATCATGTGTACAGTTTTGTGGTTTTCATCCCCCAACTGCCCAGTGAAACATGACACGAAACACACAAGAGTGCTTTGTTTGTGAAACACGATATAAAACTCCCGATTTTGTGGTGTCATCTTGTACTACTGTTACTGAAATCGTGTACATGTGTAAGTGCAACTTTAGATGCTTTTAGAAAAGCTGGAGCCTGCAGTTTTTATTGTTCACAGCTGTGAGAAAAAATGCTGACCAGATTTTAAACATTCCTTTGCAATCAGCTGTGATTGACAACTAGATAAACATGTATGTTTATAATAATTCACTAATTAAGCTTTAGGCCCCTACATCTTGTAGTTCAAGTCTTCTAGCGGCAGGGATTGTGCTCTCAGGCAAGACACAACATAGTATATTTGATATGACTGTGCATCACAAAACCAACAAAAAGTCGCACCGCTTGATTTGAATACATATGGACTCAAAAAAAAATTAAATGGGTCAACCCAGTCAATCTTAAGTTTTTTATGTGTTTTGAAAGAGCTGATCTTCCACATTATTTCAAGTGTAGGATCATAAACAAATGGGAAAGTGCATTTTTAGCAGTTTTTCTATAACACTGCTTATGTACAGTGTAGAATGATGTGATTAGGTATGTCTTACAGGCCCCTTTTCATTTCATAAAAACCCTTTACACACTCTTTACTCTCAAGTCTTAACCCTTTGAAGACGAGTCTCGGGTACATGGGGTCTATTGAAATGCGTGTTGTAGCAAAATTAGCCCGTCCTCAACAGTTCAATAACTTTTGAACGGATGATGCTGCTGCTTTCAAAGTTGATACATGTATTAATCATGGACAGAGCGTGCTCAATTTCAGCATAGTCCGATAATCTCTTCATTGTTGTTGCTATGGAAGTTTACATCCTGTTTTATGTCCTACTCATTACACGGCCAGCATGGCTTGGTAAATATTAAGCACTTGAATAGACCCTTCACTTTATAGCCTCTTTTCTCAGTTCACATTTTTTCCAGAGTGTATGCTTTCTCCCAAATGTTTAGATAGGTTAGGAGATTCCATCTGAATTGAGTTAAAACTCATAATGTACATCATTTTAAAGCTTGAAGTCTGCTTTTTGTTGAGCCCAACAGAGGTGCGGGGAGACTAAGGGATCGCCTGCGGCATCTGTCCGTCCGTCATCCATCCTTAACGCCACAAAAACTTGAATAACTCTCTTCTGAGGACTTCATTCTCAATCAAACTGGGAGGGGAGAGTGATTACCGGTATACAATATTACGCGTTTTTGCAAACATGAAGATCACCTGAAGGTCAAAGGTCACAGGCAGGAGTCAATGAACTTTAGGGCCCAATGTTAAGTTTTTACGGCACGTTTCGATTATGGCTCATAACTTTTGATGTATATGTCCCTTTGTGACCAAACTTGGATGGTAGATGTCCATTGGGGATTTGAAGGTCACCACAAGGTCAAAGGTCACAGAAAGGGGTCAACAAACTTTTAGGGCCCGATGTTAAAGTTTGTACAGCGCGTTTGATTATGGCTCAGAACTTTTGATCCATATGTCTGTTTGTGACTAAACTTGGATGGTAGATGTTCGTTGGGGAGTTGAAGGTCACCACAAGGTCAAAGGTCACAGACAGGGGTCAATAACTTTTAGGGCCCGATGTTAAGTTTTTGCGGGCGCATTTCGATTATGGCTCATAACTTTTGATCCCTATGTCTGTTTGTGACCAAACTTGGCTGGTAAATGTCCCTTTGGGAGTTGAAGGTCACCACAAGGTCAAAGGTTGTAGGTGGGTCAATGAACTTCCGGGAGTTACAAAAACAAATTTGATTTCTTCTGTGTGAATAGGGGAGACACATATTGGCACTTGCCTTGTTTTTATAAGTATCTGCCCTTGAACTTTTTGTTGATTTTGTGATGCAGGATCATATACAATGTAAAATTGTTTTAGTCCTCATTGCCCAGTTCTTACCAGTACCACATGAATCAGTTCAGTTCAAAGGATGATAAATTGTAGAAGATGTTAATGATGTTGAAAAAAGAAAACCTGCAGAGGTGGATTATAAAAAATATTTGTTGGATGAAGCTTTAACTATGATGTTAACTCATCGTTCTTATTTGAGAGAGCCCATTAACAATGTACAAATGTACAATGTATGTCTGTGACTGTGAATGTGTCTAACATGCTGTCTCATTCTGGTTTGTGTGCAGGGGAGCCAGAGTTCAAGTATGTCGGCAACATGCACGGCAATGAGGTCGTTGGCCGCGAGATGCTGCTGCGCCTCGTCCGGTACCTCTGCCAGGAGTACAACGCAGGGAACCCCGACATTAAATGGCTGGTGGACAACACTCGCATCCACATCATGCCCTCAATGAACCCAGATGGCTACGAGGCTGCCCTGCAAGAGGTGAGCTCAACCCAGCCACGTTTGCTATTAACCCAAGGACGGACTGATTTTGCTACAACACACATTTCCCATATATCTACACCTGCCTGAGTATACTCGGAACTCGTCCTCAGCGGGTTAATAGTTTGCTAGTTGTCATTTCCTTGCACTCATCCTGGATGGAATGAACAAAAACAAAAACCTGAATAAAAATGATCGGTATAATTGCAAGATGAGTCCAGGGCAGTACATTAGCAGTGGCTCATTTGCCCGGGACCATTAAAAATTGATGTCGGGCTACCAAATTTCTGAAAAAGGTTTCCTTTTTGTGGCCAAATCAGGCAGCTAAAAATTGAAATGAAAAATCATATGTTACTTTTATTTCGGGCCACTACATTTCTTTCCCAGGCTACCAAAATTTCAGATTCAAAGATTTTAATATCTCAAACGAGCCACCAGAGAAAAATGCCAGTGTGGAGCTCTGTGAGTCTCTCTTTAAAAGAAAGAAGAAATTCTTCAATCCCCTAGACAAAGTTTTAGCAGGATATTGTAAAGTGGAACTTTTTCGTGGTGTGGAAATTTCATGCATTTCGGGCAACCATAAGCTAGCATGAAAAAAAACCCCCGTGATTATTTTTGCGTGCTGTAATGTTCCTGATTGTGCGGAATGTAAAAACACGCTCTGTGGCCCAGCGCAAAAATTTGCCCGTGCAAAAATATCCACTTTTACAGTACTGTGGATGCAGAGGACACTACGCTGCTGCTGTGGTATCACATTGCGTATAATTTGCACTTCGTGATGACCTTATTTCCTTGTGGATTTCTTTCAAATTTGGTCATAGGAGGGAAAATCTGAGTGAATATTTTGTTTTTGATGATAGTATGGCGTTCTAGCATTCTGACGTTCGACCCCAGCAGAATAATACTGCTCCAGATGTTCCATGTCTCAAGTGAAGTTTTAAACACTTGAAAGTTATTGTTGTTCAGGGCAATACATTTGCAACGCATGGCGATGAACAATTCTAGCCATCTATTGAGCTGGCAATTGAGAACTGTGATACCCTCTAGGGACAACCCCCCCCCCCCCCCCCCCCCCAGTATGATATATTTGTTATTCTATGGAGCAATTCAGACAATGTATTTCAGTTTGAACTTAAAATTCAAATAGAAAAAATTCTTGCATCAAGTTGTTTTTATTGCAACAGATTGACAAATTGTCCTGCATCAACGTAATAAGCACTGAATTAATCAGTAATCGATCACCCTACTGAGTTTAACAAAAATTGTGGACACACGTACTCAAGATCAAGAAGCTGTACATGTATTCAAATCCTGTCCCAATATGTATGCCCATTATTTTTTATCATGGCCACTACCAAACACTGATTCATTTTGGTGCTTATTACATCCAGGTAACAGTTAGGGCAATTTATCAATCAGTTGCAGTGAACATTTATGTGTACTTTGATATTTTTTTTCAGCTATGTGGGTGCGTTTTGTTTGTATTCATTCGATGTCAAACTGTCACAATTTGGCATTTGGCTGCAAGGACGTTATTATCAGTGAACCATTTCAAGCAATCGATCAATAAAGTGGTCAACATTCAATGCTAATTTCACTTCATTGTTTATGCCGATGTCAACCCAGATGATAAGGGCTGGTGAAAATTCCTGGACCATTGGCCGTGCCAATGCTAATGGAGTGGACCTGAATCGCAATTTCCCTGACCTGGACAGGATACTTTTTGAGCACACAGTACAAAACAACCACATCACCTCCAGTATCCGTGGAAGGGTATGTCATTATAAACCTACTGTCTGTCATGTAGGGTTTGATTTCTAGATAATTGGAGTCAGTATTTTCAGGTGTGATGATCAAGATACATGATGAATGTGTTTCTGAGGATGTATTGTACGTCCCACTCTTGCTTGCAGAATTTGAAGGAAAAAAAAAATCAGTCAGTGAGCCATGCTACTACATAGAGCTGCTTAGTCAATATGTTTGTTTTCACCATGTTGAAGCACAAAATCAGTGTGATAAAATCGTCTCGGTGAACACTGTAAAACATGATATTTTCACATCATGAAATTTTCGTGAAGTGCCTCTGGCATTCAATGCATATAGTGAAAGCAAGAAATCTTGTGTGCATTTTAAATTCGTAGATCTCTGCTCTCATTGAATTTGCGAAAATTAAAATACATGCGAATATTCTTTACAGTAATTTGCATCTTTTGGCAACATCATGTTCATAGTAATTTGATTATAATTTTCTTTAGGCTTTTTGCTTAGTCAAGTATGTAGTTTTGTTCATTTGTATTTTTTTTTAGTTTTCTTTTTGGTTACAATTCCCTAACCACCTCACAAGGCTTGTATTAGCGTGCATGAAATCTATCAAAGATAACAAAATGGACTCAAAGGGGGCCTGAGCTTTTGATCCTAGCAGAATCTTAGTCAGGGGCAAAATGACAAACAGGCAGGGACAGCAATCACATATTAAATAAGGACTACGCACAACAAGATCAGTCAGGGGAGGGCTAGGGACACAGAACAATGAAAACAAAAGGGGAGGGTTGGAGATCATGGGCAAGGAGCCCAACAGATAAAGGGAGGGGGATTAAAGGAGGGTGGACAGACAAAAGGCAGAGGAGGGTCAGTGATGATCTGGATGACCATGGGGGGGGGGGGAAGAGGCAACCATTGTAGGATAAGGATGAATAGGGAGGCAACATCAAACAAGATGAGGAACAACGGAGGGATAAAGAAAGGGAAAAAGAGTAAAAAAGCAACAGCAAAATGGGGGGGGGGGTAATAAAAAATATCCTTTACATCAAATTATTCTAGAGCTGTTAAAGATTTTAAATGTAAGTGATGATATTTTAGGGGCAGAGCTATATTTCTTGTTGCTTCATTGCCCCAGGAGGGATTTTATGACATTTCAATTATGTAATGGAAGTTGTGAAGCTACATCATCATCACCTTATCCGATATTCATTTGCAGTTTTGACCAGAATCACTGGATAAGGAAAACACGTGAATCTTCTCCAGTTCGTAACTCACTTATTCTTTGTGAATCATCTCCATTCTATAGCTCACTTATTCTTTGTTCAATGTCAGTCAAACTCTCACTGATCTTTGTGTTCAACTGAGCTCTTTGTGATATAAAAGTAAATGATAGGACAGGCGACTTCAGTTTCATTTTAAAGGGGAATGAAATCCAAATGCACTTAGTGTGTACACATAGATTGAGTGAATGCAGCCATACTATAGAAGAACACATCAGTGAAAGTTTGAGGAAAACTGGACAATCCGTTCAAAAGTTATGAATTTTTAAAGTTATGGTGCAGCCATCACTGGATGAGCGAACTACATCATACTATTCATTTTGTGATGACATGTATGGAAAACAATATCTTTATTGTCTTTGTTTTGTTAGCCAAACATAATGTCACAAAGTGTTGTAGCCTGCTCTTCCAGCCATTGTTCCACCAAAACTGGAACAATTCATAAGTTTTGAACAGATTATCTAATATTCCTCGAACTTTGCTGATGTTTTCTATTGTATTGATATTGCTGGAATCCCTCAATTCTCATACTGTGCATGTATTTGGATTTCGTCCTTTATTCACCCTTGTCATGCCCTTAGTTTATTTGCTTTTTATTTGATTCTATTCTCTATTAACAACGAATTCAAGTTGGAGCCAGAGACACAAGTAATCATGGAGTGGCTTGACAGCTTCCCCTTCTGCCTCTCGGCCAACCTCCACGGGGGTGACTTCGTGGCCAACTATCCCTTGGATTCCAGCGTGGACGACAGGGCCCACTACCAAGCTTGCGCCGACGACGCCACTTTCCGGCAGCTGGCCAAGGCCTACTCCATGGTGCACCCGATCATGTCTGACCCAGACCGCAAGTCTTGCGACAAGGGTGGCAATGATATCTTCACTGACGGCATCACCAATGGAGCTGACTGGTACCCACTGAAAGGAGGTCAGGGAAAGTTCTTATTGACTTTCAGAACTCAAGAATATCGTAGTGTTCCCTGCCTTGAATCTTAAAGGGGAAGGCTAGTAACTGATCAGTGGGAATCAGTGGAAATGCTGGGAGATGATTGTTCCAATCCTTATGGGATTCATTCAAGAGTTCATTGTATATCTATTGTTGTGTGAAAATGATTTGCTTCAGAATGGTCTCATATTCAAGTAATGTGCAGTTTAATGCTTCCAGGTTAGCGTCCCTGGTCAGTGACGGAGCATTAATCTGCACATTACTTGAATATGAGACCGTTCTGAAGCAAATCATTTTCACACAACAATAGATATACAATGAACTCTTGAATGAATCCCATAAGGATTGGAACAATCATCTCCCAGCATTTCCACTGATTCCCACTGATCAGTTACTAGCCTTCCCCTTTAACCCTTTGAACCCCGCATTATTTGAGATGGTCGTGACCCTCACCCTGCATTATTTGCACATATTGAGCATATTTTGCTAAATGACTGAATACATTGGTAATACATACAAAAAATACAACAAAAACAAATAACCACAGGTCTGTGAAGTGTGGTTATGATTACTCCAATTTTATTTGAGCTGCAATAATAGCTCAGTATGACAATAATGATTATAATCATAATGATAATCAGCATTAGTAACGTTAGCTATAAAAACAATAACCTCACTCCCTGACTGTGCCACGCCCCCTTGACTTCGACGATCACTAACATGATCACCTCCAGCTCCAGCTCTAACGGCATCCCAGCTGCTATTTCCCCCGCTGGTACCCGGCTGAGATTGTACATTACCTTGTGCAGCATCTTGCTCATTATCTGTGTCCGTTTCATCTTCAAAATCACTGCTTTGACTATAATATGACTTGTCAATAGCTTCCTCATAATCACCAGATGATTCACCTAGGATTATCGCACGAGCCTCCTCTGCAGAATAGCATATTTTTGCCATTTTTATAGCTCAAAACTTGCAAATCCAAACCGTAATCAACGAAAGTATAGACCGAAGAATCTCTCCGCATCGTTGTAGTGAGATGGCGTCCTATTTAGGGGGTCACCTGACAGTTAAAACTCAAGTTATCAAAGTCACATGATTTCTGGCCGGTATACCTGCCTTTAGGGTATTTGCACATTCTGCGCGCGGCCGGTTTTCCGGCCTTTCGGGTTCAAAGGGTTAAGACTGCTAGATGCGTTCTTACAAGCAGGAATGCAGGAATGCCAGAATGTATCAATCGTTTGCCTCAGCTACCAGAGACAAGATATTTATTTGTCATCTGCCCAAGCCCCAGCCTGTAATTATTTTTTTCTCGTGCGAGTGTGGGAATTGTTTGAGATGTTTTACTGATGGAGACATATATATTTGGATGAACATGTCGCTCTTTGGATTGTGTTTTGCGGAGCTCCCAAGCCCACATTCTGTTTGCCTGCCAAGGATCCG
This sequence comes from Diadema antillarum, assembly GCF_040938485.1. Taxonomy (NCBI): domain Eukaryota; kingdom Metazoa; phylum Echinodermata; class Echinoidea; order Diadematoida; family Diadematidae; genus Diadema; species Diadema antillarum. The sequence continues at coordinate 12,874 of NW_027271018.1, read as the reverse complement.
GGAGTGTTGGATGAAATCCAATCAAAGTTTGCATGGATGAATTTATTATTACACTTTGGGCTGTGTAGTCATGATCAGAGCTCAAAAGGAGTGTAAGAGGAAATACAATCAAAATTTGCACTGTAAAGAGGAAACCTGCATGTTCTTTTTAGGGAAAGCCCTGTGTAGTCTACTATTTTTTTTTTTCATATCCTATTGTCTGATGAAATGCACTGTCAGTCAAATATAGTATTGAATAAGCAGGGCTCCACACTAACTTTTTTGTTTGGTGGCCCGATGGGGCCACCAAAATTGTCAATTTCAAATTTTTGGTGGCCCGCGAGAAAAATTTGGTGGCCCGAAAAAACCTCCAATAAAACACATAAAAAGCTCTTTTTTTTAAATGAGTCAAATATGTAAGTTTTATAGTAAGAAGTGGAAGTTAGACATATCTTCTCATAAATAAACCTCAACAAACTCACAACACTCACTCTCAGGCACTCATTCAGTCCTTTCCATCCATCCTTTAAAGAAATCTAACTGCTAATTTCCGGTGCTAAAAGTTACGAATTTATCGACATGCTTTTCAAAAAATATTGGTGGCCCAAGGCGGGCCACCAAATTTGCCCTTTTTTGAAATTTGGTGGCCCGACTTTCATTTTTGGTGGCCCCGGGCCACGGGGCCACCGTTAGTGTCGAGCCCTGGAATAAGTCAGTCCATCTTTTTTAGTGTAAACTGAAAGAGCTATCTGCTGATATTTGGGGAGTCACTGACAAGAATTAAATCAAGGCAACATGTTGGTCAAATCTTTTTCAAAACTTAAAGGGGATGGCTAGTAACTGATCAGTGGGAATCGATGGGAATGCTGGGAGATGATTGTTCCAATCCTTGTGGGATTCATTGAAGAGTACATTATACATCTATTGTTGTGTGAAAACTATTTGCTTCAGAATGGTCTCATATTAAAGTAATGAGCAGTTAATCGTGAACGATTGCCCCGTCACTGTACAGGCATGCTAACCTGGAAACATTAAACTGCACATTACTTGAATATATGAGACCATTCTGAAGCAAATAATTTTCACACAACAATAGATATATAATTTATTCTTAAATGAATCCCACAAGGATTGAAACAATCATCCCCCAGCATTCCAACTGATTCCCACTGATCAGTTACTAACCATCCCCTTTCACATCTAAATCGGGAAAATGCAAATGTGTAAAATTGCGTTAATCGTCATGTAAACTAAACAAATCTAAGTTATGTGCTGATGATGGGAGAAAAAATGGAGGCATGAAAAGTGTTTTATTTCAGCAATTCTCATAGCTGTAACCAAGTGAATGGAAACAGCCTCTAAAACAATTATTCTTGCCCAAGGTATATATCACAAGCTTTGTCACACGTAAGCAGAATTTCTGCTGCTTCCAGCACAGACAATAGGAAGGAAGTTGAACCTTTAATGGTTTTGTGAGTCAGTGTTCGTACCAACAGCAGACCGCAATGGGCTGAATCTTATCATGCACCACTGTAGGAAATTAATGAGGCTCACTCACATTTTATTGGACTTCAAAAGAGCCAATCTTATGTTACAATATGTGTTCGATCAGCAGAATGTTATGACTGTGTGTAGTCCCATGAGCAAAAACCTGGTTACCTAGGCTAAATCCTGACATTAAGGTCACTATTTGTCTTTGAAAAAATAATAGTAATAATTCACAATTCCGCTGTCACCCATGTCCTTAAAGAAAAAAAAAATAATAATACAAAATTGTGTTTATGCACTGTTCCTGTCTGGCCTTTATTTTCTGTTAAAGCTACAGTTTGTAGAAGGCTCCTTCTTATTGTCAGTAGCCAGTGCATGTTCCTACCAAAGTCCTCATTCAACAGCACCTTCTAAATATTATGCACACATGCACACACAGAACTTTACACATGGCATGTGGCTTGTATTGGTATTTAGTTGCATTGGGATTTTTTGTCCCCGCCGAACGAGTTCGAGCAGGGGACTATGAAACGGGCTCCGTACGTGTGTGTGTCCGTGTGTCCGTCCGTGCGTCCGTCCGTCCGTCCGTGTGTGCGTCCGTGTGTGATCAAAATGTTCAAAATGCTACTCCTTCGCCATTTCTAACCCGATTTTGATTCTGTTTGCTTTATATGATAGCACTACATGGGAGCTTTGAAAATTCTATACAGAATTTCAATTGTGACCTTTGACCTTGACCTTTGACCTATATTGTACATTTTGCTTCAAAATGCTACTCCTTCGCCATTTCTAACCCGATTTTGATTCCGTTTGCTTTATATGATGGCACTAGGTGAGGGCTTCAAAACTTCTGCACAGAATTTTGACCTTTGACTTCTTTGACCTTTGACCTTGATTTTTGACCTATATTGTACATTTTGCTACAAAATGCTACTCCTTCGCCATTTGTAACCCGATTTCAATTCCATTTGCTTTAATTGAGGGCACTAGGTGAGGGTTTCAAAACTTCTACACAGAATTTTGACCTTTGACTTCTTTGACCTTTGACCTTGATTTTTGACCTATATTGTACATTGGCTACAAAATGCTACTCCTTCGCCATTTCTAACCCGATTTTGATTCCGTTTGCTTTATGTGATGGCACTAGGTGAGGGCTTCAAAACTTCTACACAGAATTTTGACCTTTGACTTCTTTGACCTTAGACCTTGATTTTTGACGTATATTGTACATTTTGCTACAAAATGCTACTCCTTTGCCATTTGTAACCCGATTTCAATTCCGTTTGCTTGAAGTGATGGCACTAGGTGAGGGCTTCAAAACTTCTACACAGAATTTTGACCTTTGACTTCTTTGACCTTTGACCTTGATTTTTTTACCTATATTGTACATTGGCTACAAAATGCTACTCCTTCGCCATTTCTAACCCGATTTTGATTCCGTTTGCTTTATGTGATGGCACTAGGTGAGGGCTTCAAAACTTCTACACAGAATTTTAACCTTTGACTTCTTTGACCTTTGACCTTGATTTTTGACCTATATTGTACATTTTGCTACAAAATGCTACTCCTTTGCCATTTGTAACCCGATTTCAATTCCGTTTGCTTGAAGTGATGGCACTAGGTGAGGGCTTCAAAACTTCTACACAGAATTTTGACCTTTGACTTCTTTGACCTTTGACCTTGATTTTTTTACCTATATTGTACATTGGCTACAAAATGCTACTCCTTCGCCATTTCTAACCTGATTTCGATTCCGTTTGCTTTATGTGATGGCACTAGGTGAGGGCTTCAAAACTTTTACATAGAATTTTGACCTTTGACTTCTTTGACCTTTGACCTTCATCTTTTTACCTATATTGTACATTTTGCTACTAAATGCCACTTCCGGCGGGGACATATATTACGCACCGCGTAATTTCTACTTTTCCTTGTTCAGTGTGAAACTCATGCACATGCCAATGTGCAATAAACACAGATGCGAGTGAGCCAAATTTTAGGCTATATTATGAATGATTGGAAATAAGTGAGAATTGAGACTGTCACAAACTTTATGTAAAGATACTGTTAGTGTAGTAATGCTCTGTAGACCAAATTTCCCTGTGTGCCATTTCTCATTTCTTTTCCATTCCACCACCAGGTATGCAAGACTACAACTACCTCCACACCAACTGCTTTGAGATCACCCTGGAGTTGGGATGCATCAAGTTCCCCAGCCATCCTGAATTGTTTGAAGACTACTGGCAGGATAACAAACAGTCTCTCTTAGATTACATGCAGCAGGTAATTACACTCTCTATGGATAATATTTGTGGTTTCTTGTTTTATTCATTCATTCTTTCATTTGTTTGCTTGATTTTTCATTGATTGATTGATTAATTAATTCATTAATCTATCCATCCATTCCATTCATCCATCCATCTATTCATTCATTCATTCATTCATTCATTCATTCATTCATTCATTCATTCATTCATTCATTCATTCATTCATGTGTTTATGTATTCATTCATTCATTCATATATTCATTCATAATCAACATGTAACATCAAACGTAAGCAGCACAACGGGAAATAAGTAGCAAAATATTGCGCACTACACACTCATGATGTGCACTCAGCGCAAGTACAGTTTCCGCAATATTCTCGCGTTCAGAACAAAAATTGACTGTTGCTGCAGGCATATGGAAACTTTTTTCTTCTTTTTTTTTTTTACCTTTAATTGAAGGGAGAATATTCCATTCTCCAACATCAACAAATTTGTTGTTCGGCCCTGCTCTCTGTTGAAACTTGCATCTCCATTTGATTATGTGTCATTGTCTACACTTCAAAAGTTTGGCTTGTGCAAGTCACACGTTGAATATAGATACCTTTTGTCAATATTTGTGTTTAGAATAATGAAAAGCATATTATTTCATTTGCGATGACAAGGTACATGCTGGCATCAAGGGAGTTGTGCTCGACGAGAACAATGTCGGGATTCCCAACGCCAGGATCAGGGTCTACAATATTACCTCCAAGTTGCAGAATGACTACATCGACCACGACATCACCTCAGGTTGGTACCTGTCCACAGATACTAGACTGGAGTTAAAATGTACCAATGTACCTTAGAAAACAAATTTGTGTACAGCTGGAATTACACAGAAAAACAGCCATAATTCACCTGGGATGGCCCATGAATGTATGCATATTTTGATAAATCAGATCCTGTCTCTGTAACAATTTGGCGCTTGTGCTCCACACGTTTAAATTCTGCTCTGTAAGCTCCGGTACTCAAGTGTGCACATTCTAGCTATACACGTACAATTTTTTGCAAATGATATTGAGATTCCATGTTGGTCGGTTAGCTGATCATGCACATGCATTGCATTGCATATCACCATCGTTCAAGCAGAGTGGACCACAAGAGGTTTGAGGATGTTGCTGCAACATCGTCAAATTCTTGTGCGACATCCTTGGAATTGGCAACATGCTCAAATATGTTATCAAATATGTGAAAAACATGTGTAAAACTTGTAAAAACATCAAACTCATATGTCGATTGTATATTGTTTATGTGTCACTTCAAGGTACTCATCTCTATATTAGATTGTTTTTTGGGTTCAATAATGACAAAGCCAAGTATTTTTTGACAGTAAAAGTAGTGGTGGTAGAAGAAACTACCTGCCGTTTATTGCTCGCGGTATGGTGCCTGCCTACAGGTGACTGGCGTATGCTCCAGTAGAGCATGTAGCGCACTGTGAGAATTCAGAAAAAAATGCAAAACAAAAACAAAACAAAACAAAATGCACATTCAGGAGAAAGTAGTGACTGCGTGTGAACACCATCTTTACAAAACAGAACAGAAAAAAAAGAACAAAAATCCCACGATGGCAAGGTGCCAGACTTGGGGATGGGGGAGGGCCTATAAAAAATATAGATAGCGGGATCACTCAATTGAAAGAATTGGGTGATCGACTAGTCTATTTGGAGTCGTGTTTGGTTTTGTATACTCTTTAGAATTTACATTTAAACCCCAATAGATAGAAATTGGAGTGACATAAAATTCTGATATTTTGCAGAGGGCATGTCTCAAGTATGTATATTCTTTAAATATATCAATTATAATACTCGGGGTATTGGTACATTTTAATTTCTTGTCACTGTAATTGCTATAACAGAATGTGTAGAGAGCCACAGCTAGTGAGATGCCCGTAAACAGTCTGTGTGCACAGCATGTTTTTGGTAGCATCAAATCAATGAATACAGTGCTTGTTTCACTTCGGATTTCATCCCATGTGTAGACTGATTTAGCAGTTATGCCTTTACCAGGCTGGAGTGTGCCCTTTACTATTTGCAGTGACTGTTCTGATTGCATGTGACAGAAAGTAGTGCTTGACATTGATCTATAAAATGCAGATGACATCAACTTTTGAATTCTCAGGCCATTGATTCAGGGGTTTGTCATAGTTAATGCAAAGGGGGAAAAAATGTGGTTGTTTGGGTTGCATAATAGCACAAAAGTAGATGGCTTCTTATGTTGGTGTCTATTTTAAGGTCAAGTTTTGAAGTTTCGTTCTAGCAGATGCAGTGTTGCCAAGTAGACATTTGTCATTTACTTGATTGTAAAGGGCTGTACACAGTCATGTTTAAGATATGTCATCCTGTCAGTGATTCCAAATGCAGTGCCGCACATTCCTATATCTCTTATTTGTTTCAAATCTACATGCAATATGATCATGCAGGTTTGTGCAGGTGATTTATCTCAGGTGACTTTGGGTATTACACCCCCTGCCAAACCAAGATTTAAAGGAGCTTATTTATACAGGAATCACTTTGGTTACAGTCAGTCAGTAAGTTGGTCAGTCTGTAACCCTTGCGAAGTGACTTAAAACAGTGTTTGTCACATGTGTTGGTTTCAAGATGTAGATGTGTGAGACATGATATTTGTCAGTGCCATACCAGGTGTTGCCATGGTAACCATATTTTAACCCATTGAGGATGAGTCCCGAGTGTACTCGGGCAAGCGTCTGTGGAATATGCGTGTGAAGCAAAATCAAACTGTCCTCAACGGGTGAAAGAACATTGTGTTTTTTCTCGTTATGAGAGTGGAACATTGTGGTGGATTTTCAACATTCAGTAATGATTGTAGTTTGACTTGCTCGTGCTTGCCTCAAGTATGTGATGAGTCGTGAATCCATCGCATTCTGCAATGTACATATGAAATATAAAACACTTGTCTGTCCTGTCTGATTCCAGCTCTTGACGGCGACTACTGGCGCCTCCTCACGCCTGGCACGTACCGCGTGGAGGCTTCCGCCTGCTACTTCCGCACCAAGTCCAAGGAATGCGTTGTTGTCCCCGTTCAGCCCCAGGAGGCGGCCAGCGACTGCAGCTTTCAGCTCGAAGAAGACAACAGCCAGTTCGTCCTCGGCTGTGAGCCAACTAAAGGCAAGTTGGACGAGCTGGAAGCGCTGTTCGAGGCACTGCAGAGCAACATGGCCAACCCTGTCTACTAACTGGAGATTTCTGCACACCATCCGTCTGTAAACTGTTCTACCGAGCCTACCTAGTGTGGAGGCTTATCGCTGTCCCTGTCCCTGAATATGAGACTCACACAAATTACCAACCTTTGTTTAGGATTAAAGCAACCAGGGACACATCAAAACAGAAACAAAAAAGGGCATGAATTCTTGTCCATCCTGCTGACCAGTCCAAATCCAAACCATTCATTCAGGGACCACGCAACGTGGTGCTAGCCTTTTTGTATAATATTGATGCAAAATGAAAAAATAGAAACCAGGTTCAGAATACTGTTATGCAAAATTTGAAAAGCTTTTCTCAACCGGCAAGCAGGTTAGTTAAGGGATAAACAGTACATATGAGCCAGGTGGCATTTAGAGCTCATTCTCTCATTGTAAACCAACATCTCAGTGACAACTCGCAGGTTATTGCAATCCCCAAGATCTGTTTTCTTCATCTTCAGTACATGTTCTGATACATGTGATATCGTATCATTTGACCATTATGTACAAGCGTTTAAAAAAAAATGCATTCACTGGAACATTCCAATTTCATGGTAGTTATGCTCTCGCATTAAAAAACAAAAGCCATGGCCTACTATAATGGGACCTACACATTGTAAAGAGATTCACCAATATTTGTGTATTGAATAAACACCAGACACAAAAAAAGATGTTGCTATAATTCCCCTCCCCCTTGTATCTCCTCTTATCGGAGATGACAAACTGTCATTTACACTCACACATGCACGATATAGACCAAAAACAGCTAAATTATGAGATTATTGTGGTAGCAATAAGCCCAAAATAGCTGGCAGTTGTGCTTAGCTGATGTATGTGTAGTTCTGAAGAAAAAAAAAAGAGGTTAAATTGTGTCAAAAGCAACTCAAACATGTGTGTTGGCAAACCCTTGAACACAATATTACACATTGAACGGCTTACATTGTTATTTGTGCAGCTGTGCTGGTGTGGTGGATGTACTGTGGAGGTCTTCTTATCAATTTTCCACATATGATCACTGTACATTAAGATTAACTCAAATCTCATTCTCTTTGATATGAACTAAGATTAACTCAAATCTCATTCTCTTTGATATGAACTAAGATTAACTCAAGTCTCAACCTCTTTGATGTGACAGTATTAACAGTACTTTCAACATTTCAGGGATGAAAATAATCATTAGTATATTTCTGAAATTTCACAAGGGGTTGTCAGACGAGGAGAAAGTTCATCTAATGGCTTTAGATTGGAGTGGTACTAACAAACTAAAACTTCTTTCTTCTCTGATTCACACCCACTAAAACTTCTTTCTTCTCTGATTCACACCCACATGTGCTCTTTTAAATGTTCAAATATTATCAGGACTCCAATAAAGTGACATGTTGGCCTCGCATCTTTGACTCACATATTTTGGGATAACCTTGCTTTTGATAGCAAAAGCTCTCCAGAGACTCATGTGAATAGAAACTTCACCCATCCCCCTCCTGTCTGATCAAGTATTCTCAGAAAAGCAATTCAATTGTGTCAGTACATTGCGATCACTTCAGTACTTTGAAATTTGAAAGCCAGACTGTATGACAGAATACCATTGCAATCACCATGTTACGTCTCATTCGAACATAATCCATGTGACATAATCTAACTCCACCAATTTACACATTTCAAAAAATGAGGAAAAGAGACTGCAGAAGAGTTCATATATGTTTTCGTACAGACTCGAAGGTTAAAGGAACATTTGTCAGTGTTTCTTCAAATACCAAGAGAATGAAGTAGTTCCCAGGCAGCATTTTATAACACACAAGTACTTCTGCTTGCAGTCAATCACAAAATCAAACCTTTTAAAGATTTTCTTGGCATTTACATTATCGTGCTCCAAAATGTCACTGCTTATATGTTGCTTTTTTGTGGGAAGGAAGAAGACTATTCAAATGTTTTATTCTTCTTCTTTTCAATGTTTACCTGTGTTTGCATTTGTGCTGAATAGGAGAAAAGCCTTGATGTTTCCAAATTGTTTAATATTTTGTTTCATGCTGTTGTTTTTGTGTGTATGCATTTAGTTTTCCAGCAGCTCTGTTGTAACTGTGTTGTATGCTTAATTATACACTGTACCCCTTTGATGTTCACTAGTTTAAAGAGTGCCACGGGCATGGCATAGAACACCGGTGGTGGCATGTCAGGATAATATTTGGGGCCTTTTCACCAACCCTTCAATCCTTCCCCCCCCCCCCACACCCCCACCCCCACTACCACAACATACTTCTATACATCTTAATACAAATGCATGCACAGAATGAGAAACTGATCGAAGTTTTGATGCTTTGATGTACTGTTCTACCCCTACATCTGAGTTATGCCCAGTCTAACCCCACTCTTGTCTAGACCCGCATCCCGTAATATTACAATGCACCCGATGATTCTGCCTGAACTTGCACATGGGCACCGGAGGTGCATCCAGTCTGAAGTGTAACGAAAAATGGGTATCTTGTACACGAGAGTGGGGTATCTTCAGTCCTTGCCCCCTGACAAACTAAATGATTTGTTAACCACTTGCAGCAAGTGTGCTTGAGATGTTGCCAATGGTACAAGTATATGTTGTTTAAAAAAGCTCTAGTATCAAAAAAGTTACCTTGACAAAACGGTGGTTACAAGTTCGTAAATGGTTCCTTTCACAGAGTTGCTGGCTTTGTGTGACAGTTACATTGAAAATGTGAAGGCAATCAAATGCTTATTCAAATAGGCCATCTTATGGGTGCTCAAACTCACAGTGCTGAAGTCAACCCTATTCACACAACTTTAATACAGACTACTTCATTGAGTTGTTGCCATGTTGTAAAGTGTAACATATGTAAGTGTGGGTTTCTATTCTTTTTCGTTGTTGTTGTTGAAGGAATGAGTGGGATGTCTGTATAGGTTTTGTATGATAGGAGTGTATAGAGATACTATATATATTGATATTTGAATATGCAACATGGAAATTAGCTTGTGTGTTTAGAGATGTATATTCTGAGCAGTGCTGAAAGTTGTAACGTGTCAGAGTTTCATGCCAAATTGACATTTATTCACTCTGCTGGCTGAGCTGTCAAACGTAATTAAAAGTTCTTTCATTTAAAATGAAAAAAAAAAAGCAAAACAAAAAGATGAATTATGCATTTGCCGATGTGAAAAGACATATTTATGCCCAGGAAAGGGGTTGGTTCTCAAAATATTGAAATACCAATCCTCTTATGAATATTCTATGTGCACTTTCATGTAACCATATACTTGGCTGCCAGTACATTTTTCCCCTTGGGAACTTCTTGACGAGATCTCTAATGCTAACGGTGGGTGGGGCTTTGTGTGTAGCTGTGTGGAGGGCATATTGGCATTAGTACAATTTATGCTGTGATCGTTACAGTAGCTTTATTTGTCTCAGTACTAGTTTACATTAATTAGCCATTTCAAAGGTAACATGAATGTAACAATTCTCCTGATTTGTAATAGGTGTGGTTCATCCTTGCATGATTAGTGTACTGTAAAAGTGGATATTTTCGCGCGACTAATTTTTCGCGCTTGGCCGGGTCACAAGAGTTTCGCGTGTTTTTAATTCCGGAATCTAGACGTCACGCACAGGAACATATGGCAAGCAAAAATATTCGCGGGCTTTTAGTTTCGCTCTAGTTTCTGGTTGCGCGAAATGCGCGAAAATTTTAACACCGCGAAAATTCCCACTTTTATAGTAATGCTTTGTGTTTCACTGCTTTACTCATAGTACTACATTTTTTGTCCCCCATCAAATATGTTTCATGTTTAAGTGTGATATCTAAGTTAATTTTTCGCTGTGATGTATCGTTCCTAACATCTCGTAGAGATCATGAGAGATCATGCTCCTGATAGGAAACAACTGGTTCACTTCTGGCTTTCGTTTATTTCAGTTTGCATGTATTGTCATACTCTCAGAAAACTACCACATTCCTTGAAGAAAACCTTGAAGAGGGGTGCGTCCCCCTTACATGGAAAGTTGTTTTCTGTTAAAGCAGCCATTCCTCCATTTCTGAATTCATTTGAATCTCAGGTAGTAGCATCAAGAGTTGCAAATCATTCCCATGAATTCAACAGAACTGATTTTTATCAAGCTATCCTTTAGAAAATCATCAAACTGATGTTTGTTTGGAGTTTGTGTATTTGTTTGTTTGTTTGTTTGTTTGTTTGTTTTCTCAGAAAGAAAGCTAACCAAATGAGAATTTTGTATTAGTGAGTGAAAATAGTGATGCTATATGTGTAGCTCACAAACCAATGAGGCGTACCATTTGCAAGAGATATCATACCCATGTGACAAAGACAGCTGAATTAAACAGACAAGGGGCTGCCTCATTCAATCATGTGTCAATATTGAAGGGAGGGTGTAAAGTTTCTCTTCATGTGTCCAATCTCACTCGGTTTTCAGCTGAACTGCTGCAATTTATGATTCCTTGTATTCAAGGGGGAAAAAAAGGAAAGAAAAAATTATGTATGAATTTTATCATTTGTGGGAGGATATATGAAAGAGAAATTCACTGTGCTTCAATGTTCTTCATCGCCATGTGATGAAGCTGCACCTGTAACTTGCTGGTTATTCTTTTATTGTGATAGCCAAACCTGATTATGCCATCAGAAAGATGTGGTTCACTTAGATAATGTGTTACCAAGGCATTGACAAACATGACCTCAAGGAATATTTATCCATGACTTTTCCCCCCCTATTGCTTTCAATCAAAATGCATGTGGCAATGTACTTACAAATAAAACAGTCTTTGTCAGTAAGGAATGAGTACCTTGAATATCAGTGGCAAAGTGCTGCTTGGGTTGAATTGCAAATTCATGAATTATACTCCATTGCAAAATTTTGTTAACCAATAATGTCATGGCAAATGCAGATATACTGTGACATCATGTATTAAAATTTTTGTTTTAAATTTGTTTGCTGCTTGGGTTCGTGTAGAAGAACCTGTAAGAATGTTGTCAATTAGTGATTTGGATTATTCAATATGGCAGTTCATATTATGGCTAGACATGCCAGGATTTTCTTTCCTGCCAGTATAGGGATGTACACTAATGTGCATGCACTACTGTATCACTTTACACCTGTAAAACTTTCAAAACTATCGTACAAAATTATTTTCATGTGAACCATCCATCTCTGTAGAATGAGAAATGTCATTCGGTTGATGAAAAGCTTGCTGTGTGTTTCATAGCTGTTAACTTATTTTGCTCAATATGATGGTGCAATATGTTTGCTTTCTGTTTTACTCTTTCATCTCATCTCTTTCTTCATGCTTTGTAGCTACCTGAGTACATACCAAAGTCTGGCATACATCAGCAAACACACATTCTGTGTATATTTATGTGTGTGCTAGGTATCTACCATAAATGCACAATGTTGGCAGATAGATATGTGTATCAATACTCAATGACTTACAGCATTGTCCATTGGTTGTAAACATATGGTCACATGTGTAGTTTAAATTTCATGCAGTTTTGCGCACCAAAGATCGTGCACTTGTTTATTTGTTTCCTATTTTTTGGTCTTTTTTTTTTTTAGCAAAGCTGGATATTTTATGTCAGTGAAACAATGGCTAATTAATGTTAAGGTGGAATTCATTATTAAGAATATTTATCTTGTGTGTACTAGAAGCTTTTAAAACTGCCTCTTCACTTGTGAACTTGTCATCTCATGTAAAAAGAATGGTCCTGATGAATAAAGTAGAATGTGTTGACAAACACTGCTGTCTTTTTTTGTTTCTTTTGTGTGTGTGGTGTGTGTGTGTGGGGTGGAGAGAAACAATTTTGTGTGTGTTTATATGTGTGACTTTGTGTCCTTTGTGGACATTTTCCCATGATAATGTCAACATTGCCACATGTTATAATCAGTAACAATTCAGTGTCGAGTTA